>NC_064640.1:589848110-590151140 GCF_023864345.2 Schistocerca serialis cubense | reverse complement strand
CCGTACCTTTTTGTAACACCCTGTATATTACGTGGGCCTTGTGACTAATTTTTGTGAGTGGGCAGAATTCTTATGTTTGTTCCATTGCAAACATACGGATTGTATCTCGCCACAAGCGTAACACTGTGGTTTTCCACAAGGGTGTTCTTGGTGTTTTCGGTGTGAATAGCACTGAGGGCATGACTAGATGCAGCTCGCCTGTGTAGGGAACTGTATACATAGCGCGGCGCACGCGGACTGTTGCTGCCTAATGGGGTGATCGTGTGCAAGATATGATACAACCTGACCAATTGGTGGGTGCTCAGATTTATAGAACGACATATCACCTCAATTATACTGATCTAGTATTTGCAATATGTGCTGAAATGATGGATCTGACTGTTTCAAAATCTGTTCTCTGAGTCTGACATCAGTTTCATTACATGTTTGCATCACGCAACATAGCATCTGAATATAAAGCACTTCGTGATAAAATTGTTCTCACCTTTCCTTGGTCCGTAGCTGCCACAACCTTCACTTTTTGGTCATAATAGTTAGTTAGCGAATCTACAACTTGATCATAGCAGAAGTTCACTTGGAGTTGCGTTAGGAAACAATTTCTGAACGAGGCGAAAACTGCACTTCCTACCAATGACAGAAAGCAATGTAGTTTCACAGTAACAGAAACATTGTGAATAATTATGTGGGCTTGATACTGTTGCAACCATTCAAACGACTCCTCGTCTTTTTCGTTAAACTGGCGAAAAGGCGGTAAAGCACTTGGAGCTACAGTTGTTGCCTCTTGCAATGTGTTGGTGGCTTCATTGGTGAGTAGCTGCTTTGCCATGTTTAGCAGCATTGACTATTGCTGGATCTGAAACTGAACATCTGTGTTAGCCGGATTGCATCTATAGCTTGCAGCTGAAGCGCCTGAGCAGGGGTGGGAGAGGTTGGTTGTTCGTGCTGAAATAGGCAAATACAAGCAATAAAAATAAGGACACAATCAAAGAAAATTTGTGCTACGCCCACCTGAAAACACTGATTAGCAAAAACGCTATAAGAGGCACTGTTAATACTGTGATCACAACTCCACAAAGAAAAGACAAGGCTGAATTAAGGTGAAAGCAAAACACAGAAGTCCACGACAAAACAAAACAGAGGATCTGTGGTGGCTGTCGGCTCTGGGTTGTCGTGTTGGTGTTCATTCAACCAGCTCATCACCAGATGTTAATTCAAGCCTAGTCGTCAAAGATGGGGTATCTCGGAAACCTGCTTACTCGGATCGCTAGACAACATTCAAACAAATCGTATTAGTGAGTTCTATTACAAAAGGAAAAGATTACAATACTTAACTTTGCTTTTACCCAGGTGTGTCGCAAGCAAATGGCGACATAGGAATAATCAAGTTTCTTCAATATGTACAATTTCGATGTCTGTGATACAGAGATTGTAATAAGCAAGTAACTTGGTTCGATGTTGCCATAGAACTCGCTAACGTTCAAGCTACTCTTCAGATGCCACATTGGGTCACTTGCGCATCGCTGATGAAGAGTAAAACACAGCACCTAGTCCACGGGCGGAGAAAATTTCCAACTCGGGAATCGAATCCGGGCCCGCTGCGTGGTAGGCAACACGTTACTAATCAGGTAAGCAGACGAATGCGTGGAAGCGTGCGCTGCCCCTAACATTATGTTTCGTCTCAGATGGACTTCGAGAGTCGAGGACTTCTCTTATGCTTCGATTAATCTAAAATTGTTCCAGTCAGTCACATATCTCTGAAAATGTCTGGGACGACACAGGGTAAAATCACCTGCCAATCACTAATATTAGTCTTTTTCCAGCCGGCCGTAGTGGCCGAGCGGTTCTAGGAACTTCAGTCCGGAACCGCGCTGCTCCTACCGTTGCAGGTTCGAATCCTGCCTCGGGCATAGATGTGTGTGATGTCCTTAGGTTAGTTAGGTTTAAGAAGTTCTAGGTCTAGGGGACTGATGACCTCAGATGTTAAGTCCCATAGTGCTAAGAGCCATTTGTCTTTTTCCATGATCGGGAATTGATTAAAGCAAACGCCTGGATCGTTTCTTTGTTTAGTATTTGTCCGAGTCCTTTCCCAAGCCTCCATAAAGCAGTCTTTTCCTCTATATCTCATGAACTCGTTGTCGGCAGGGCGTTAAATCTAGTACTCCATTCCTTCGTATGCTTGAACCATTGTTAACAATATACAGAGAAGTAGCACTCTACAACGACATTAAAACAATATATACGTACGGACCTCAGAAAGTAAATTAAACTCTTTGTTCCACGCTAAGACAACTGTGCAGAAAGAATTGCACATTTTGAGAAGAGACTAGAAGATGCTGCAGACACATTTCTGCTGCAGTACAGATAACAGGCCAAGCCCCGTGAAATGGCGCGGCAAGTGGTAATATACTCCAACGTTGAAGTACACGAGACAGTACGATTCTTGCGGATAAGACGTCTTGTTGGACACAAACTTCCTGTGCAATTCACGCGGTATGTGGCCGAAATGCTATGTCGTGTCCAGCCGTAGTGAAATGGTGTCAACAATTCGACCAAAGCCAAACGGACCCAAGTGATGCCCATCGGGAAGAATTGCCGTCGACATTGACCACACATGGCAATGTTCAGTAAATCTTTACCGGAAATTGGAACAACAGCTGGTGGGAAATTGATTTTCCTGAGTTTGCGACGTTAACATAGATAGGAGTGGATTTCTATAGTCGAGGAGCTGAACGGGTGGTAGAAAGCTACAGCCACTTTTTATAGACTCTTGGTGACTATTATGAAAAATAGTGTCATGTGCCTACGACACTTTGAAGTGTACTGCAGCGACCAACAGGAGTTACTTGGCCTGGTGTAATAATGTGCAACTTACTTTTCGAAAATAAATATGTGTGCATGCGTAGTTAAGCTGGGTAGGTCGCATAAAAAGTCGTACAACATGTGAAGAATGATTTTATTCATCGTTGAGTGCGCGTGACGCCTTTCGGAATTATTTCCATCTTCAGAAATCCAAGAGCAAAGGTATCACAAGTACAAGAGCGTTACTTGTTGTTTACATAACATGAGATGGCAGATGAGGTAGTCCTTTTGCTACTTTTCCGCTTGGGTTTCTGAGGATAGAAATAATTCCGAAACAGGTCATGCACACTTCGTTATCAATAAAGTCATTCTTCACTTCCCGTATGATTTTTTATGCGACCATCTTAACTCTATATCTAAGCATATTACCAGAACAGTCGCCAACGTCCTACGTGACTTTCTGTCACACCTTTATTAATTTTTGAAGTTCCGTCGTAATAGAAGACTAGTCCATACTAGATAAAAATCAAGAACACTATAATGTGTATTTCGTATACAGCTGAGGACGGCGCCGACGGACGTTGTAATGTGCACAACAAGCAGACAGCAACGTTACACGTGGCACTACACACGTCGCGAGGCCTCCAAACAACAAGCGTGTGAGAACACAGGGCGGGGTGGCACGAATGTAGTGGGAGCGGCGAGTGAGGACCAGCAGGAAATTAGCGTCTGAATGTTTGATGGCGGCGTGGCTGCTGGCGAGGCCGGCTTGTAAATAATGTACCCGGCGCGCCAGAGGCGGCCGCACGGCCAAGAAGCCGCGCAATTACCAGCCGCCGATTCCCCGCGCTCTGCATGCCCTGAAAGTAAAAACACTGAAATATTTCTGCCACCACCAAAGATTTGCCCTCTGTACGTGTGCGTACAAGCCCAAGGTCAAAGTTATTCGTCCTCTTACTGAAATATCTTGGTTTTCTTCTTTGTTTTTTTTTTCTTTTTTTGTTTTTTCGACAAAGTCACATTATGACTACGCAATCTGGTGAGCAGATTCTGACATCAAAATGCATTTCTGGAAGATGTGAAAAACAGTCATCTCCCACGGAAGAAGGAAGGAAGATTACGGATCCGGTCACACATGTCCGGGCAGTGTCCATGCCGAGACACCTCCGAATATCGGCATTTACCTGGAGGACTAAATATACCATTAAAATGAATGTAGCGGTCCACACTTCACCGTGCCGTGTGCGAGGATCGTCACGAACCGAAAGCGTTCCGAGGAATTTGTCCTGTTTGATTTTTCACGTGACGGACGACGCAACGGTAGAATTTTTTTGTAGGCTGTGCAAATGCACAAGGCTGTTTTGAGTACAAAAAATGGATGTGGAAAGACTAATAGAAGAATTTCGTAAGTTTCCTGTCTTTTACGATTAGACGAATGAAAAATGTCGGAATGTCGAGTACAAAGACAGAGTCAGGAAGAAAACTGTGTAAGATCTGCAAGTCAAATGTAAGATAACAACTACACAAATTTTTATACCAGAAATATATTTATTTACTTTTTATTTTGCAAACAAATAGAAATTATTGCTTTATGTCATCTCTATATTGGCAAGGCGACGTGTTCTAGCCGTTCCACACTGCATTTTGGAGAATTCAGGAAGTTTTTTAGTTGGTGTCGTACAGCAAATGCAGCATCTGCTGATCTTCCACGAATTCGAGGTTGATTCTCAAGATCTGATGATTTTTCGGATGTTTCATCGCTTCCCTTCCGATCCATTCTCTGTTCGGGTTTACGGGCTTTCAAATTAAAAAAAATTGGTGGCACTCAACTACGTACCCTCAGACTCAGAGCTGAAATATTAAAAGTTTTGGCTCTTTTCGTTGTCTACGGTCTGGGATACGTAGATGCCGCATTACAAGCCAAATACTGCTGAGTCTACAGTATACGATATGAATATACACATGATTTGAATGATTGAGGGTTCCTATCGCTCAGAAATTGCGAATTTTGAACGTAACATAGACATTTATAAATGCAAGATTGCAATTAAATGAAATCTGAAGGTACTATTTAACGACTTTAAATGATGAGTACGATGGAAGAAGTTCCTTTAAGAATGCCATTTATTACTGCAAAGCCCTTATTGGTGTCGATGGTCCAGCAATTAAATAAAATATAAGTTGAATAACAGGGAAACAATAGATTCCTACTTCACGTAATTAGTTATGAGCAACAACATAGCTCGCTAAATATTCACTTCCAAACGGATCCTATCTCTTCACTGCAGAAGCCACGGAAGTATCACAAGTGCAGAATTCAGCACTACGATATATTTCTATCTCCCGCGACCACGTGCAAACTGCTAAACGTTCTCCAAGTCTTTTCGGCAAGGTCCCTCTTACCTCCCTGTCCAGACTCCCCCGTGTCCTGTGCGACCCGATGCTCCTCCCCCACTTCCATACAGTCTCTCCATTGACTTCGGTAGTTGCCTACCGTAGTAACGAGCGCTGTGACTGGCTAGAGCGCTTCCGCCATGTCTCGAAGTCAACCCACACTCACAAACATATTGACACACATAAAAAATACTGGATGTACATTTAAATAACTTGAAATTAAATAAATATTCCTGCAGCTGGATCATAAACACGCTCCACCACACATTATAAAATACATAAAGAAATTAAATAAACATATATCAAACGAATAGTAACAAATGTAGGCCAGTAGCCTAATGTCTCTGTGCTTCCTAAAACACAGTAAATATTTGACCAACTCTTTCATGAGTAGTATATATGGGATATAAACAAAGACGTAGACGAATAAATATATTTATAAGCTTGCTGCTACCGTTTACTCCTGTAACTGTGGAGTACTTGTGGCCTGACGCGATCAATAGTAATCGGCCACGTTGACCTCCAGTAACTCATGTGCTACTCAAGTTACATGCCTGTAATTCATACCAATTCAGGTTTACATAAATAGCTTTCTAAAGAGAAATCCATCGACAAAATCGGAAGAAGCATTTAGATTTTGGAAATTCGTTGCTGGGTGTTACTTGTATAATACACAGTCAGATACTAAACTGTAAATTAATAAATATGTTGAAAACCATCAAAATCATTGTGCAAATAATGGTAATGTACATGTTTATTCTTAACGTATCATGCTTCCGCTGGCAATTATTAATTTCTACATGAACTGTGAAATGTTTGCCGTTATGGTTTCACAAAGTCCGCCAACTTTGGCACACGCAGCCCCGGCTTGCCTAGCGGCGAGCGCGGCGACGCCACCTCCGAACTTACAAGGGAACCTCCCCATCGCAACCCCCTCAGATTTAATTATAAGTTGACACTGTGGATAGGCCTTGAAAAACTGAACTCAGATCAATCAAGAAAACAGGAAGAAGTTGTGGGGAACTATGAAAAAAATAAGCAAAATATACAAACTGAGTAGTCCATGTGCAAGATAGGCAACATCAAGGATAGTGTAAGCGCAGGAGCGCCGTGGTCCCGTGGTTAGCGTGAGCAGCTGGGGAACGAGAGGTCCTTGGTTCAAGACTTCCCTCAGGTGAAAAGTTTACATTCTTTATTTTCGCAAAGTTATGATCTGTCCGTTCGTTCATTGACGTTTCTGTTCACTGTAATAAGTTTAGCGTCTGTGTTTTGCGACCGCACCGCAAAACTGTGTGATTAGTAGACGAAAGGACGTGCCTCTCCAATGGGAACCGAAAACATTTCATCACAAGGTCATAGATCAACCGATTCCTCCGCAGGAAATCACGTCTGATATATTCTATACGACACTGGTGACGGCATGTGCGTCACATGACAGGAATATGTTGCCTACCCACCTAACTTGTTCACTTGGTGAATGGGTAAAAAGATTCTTCCACCTTACCCGATTTGCAAGATACCAAACGCGTTTTAGGATTTCCTTCTAGCCCAACTCAGACGATAGCTGAGTAAAGGTTTGTCAATCGAGAAACATTTGTTAGGTTATGGCCTCATCAGCTGTGTTTTGAGAGCTCCATCGTCAACAATTACCATTGGATGTTCAACATCAGTTCTGGGTAAAGCTTTAGCCTTTGGTAGGGTATGTTTACTATTTTCCAATGACTTTCCAAGGTCTGAATCTACTAGAAAAACTCCATCATAGTTTTCTTCTTAAGCTCCCACATCTGTTGCAAAAAATTTATAACACAAATCAACCAGAGGAAGAAGCACAGTTTCTTTTTTTTTTAATTTCAGCAGAGACTTTCTGAGATCTCTAAAGCCTGTACTGTTGTATGCTATTTTTGGGAAACGATAATTTCGCCCAAAACTCCTAAGCTATAGCATCCCACTTTTTTTTTCATTCGGCCCAGATATACCTCGTCGAACAAAACATCGATTAATGCTCTAGACGTGTCATAGACGATCACTCAAACTGTGGATTTTCCCAGTCTGTAGCTGAAGGAAAGAGTATAAAGGAATCTATTGTAGCAAGAAACCTGAAAAAGATATTGAACTCGAGAAGTTGAAAAATACTCTATAAGTTGTAAAATATTTGCAATACTTAAACCTTTTGAATTCTAAAATGCGATTGGAAAAGTTGCTGTTCATCAACATATACACAAATACGAAGATCTCTTAACGTTCTTGCTATCCTACAAGGTATAACGAGAAACAATTTCCAATGTCTCTTACGAGCATGTCAATAACGAGCCTGAAGAAGAATGCAGTTAGTTGCTCAAGAGGAACAGCCTATTGCTGAAGAAGAAGAACAGTGCACACAACAAGACAGTGCATACGAAGAACCACTAATGAAAAGTATGGGTAATGATACACAAAATTTGATAAATGGTGTCAGAATTGCCAGGCGCCCTCAGCTGATTCTTGTGTCACCTCTGATAAGAAAAACACGTTTATGAGACCGCCACTGAAAAGAAAACTCCACCATGTGGTTAAACCACAAGTATCTGCCTCAAGCCAGCTCATGGCTTGTATTTTGCCAGAAAAAAATGTGGTCATCAGTCCCCTAGAACTTAGAACTACTTAAACCTAACTAACCTACGGACATCACACACATCCATGCCCGAGGCAGGATTCGAACCTGCGACCGTAGCGGTCACGCGGTTCCAGACTGTAGCGCCTAGAACCGCACGGCCACACCGGCCGACTTTGGCAGAAAAAGAAGCCGAGAAACAAGCAAGGAGATAGCTAAGGGAGAAGAAAGTACGAAACCCGATTGATGCTTTTTTGGCTGGTATAGCACCAGACCTAAAATCGTTGCACCAACTACTTTATCATCAAGCTAAGTATAGGATTTTTTCCAATTTCACAATCCATCAGGACCCTTCACCATCGCCGAATTTCTCACCAAAATCTGTTCCAATACCGTATCCTTCACCTATGGAAAACGAGTCATTAAACTCTACTCAGCAGCCTATGAATCGTCAAAGAGATTCTCGTAACTCCTTTATAAATAACCAAAGCCATTACCAGGCAAGGTCCCCTCCACATCCTTGCTAGGGCCATCTGTTCCACCTGTGGAAAATAATACGCTGACTCGTCCCAGTTTGGTTTTTTTATGACTGTAGAAATTTAAGTATATTTTTTAATAAATTATGTATTTATCATTTAATTGGCTGGTTCAAATGGCTCTGAACACTATGGGACATAACATCTATGGTCATCAGTCCCCTAGAACTTAGAACTACTTAAACCTAACTAACGTAAGCACATCACACAACACCCAGTCATCACGAGGCAGAGAAAATCCCTGACCCCGCCGGGAATCCATCATTTAATTACAAAAAGAATAAAAGAGAAATAATGTACTTCAAACATATTTTTCGTTTACTTGTTAAATAAATAAAACGGCCTTTCCCAGCTGCCAGTTAATTTATTTTTCCCAGGAGCGTTTCGCCTTTTTATTGCTGTAAGGTATTATCATTGAGACCTATAACGACACATTTTTGTTATTTCTATATTATCAAACAGTTCACGTCACGATTTTTTAATGTAAAAATGAAATTACATACGATTTGCTATGATCTGCGTTTCTTCAAATCTAGCCTGGAGTTCACACTAGCAGTTTATAACCGACATACAAGCACAACTTTGAGTTCCGACCTTTTTCACACTGTTCGCCATTTTTCTCCATCTTTTTTGCGGTGTACTATTGTTCCTTTGCCACTCGATATAACTGTTTCGCCGGACACTGTGCTTTTAACAACGTAAATATTGTGACTTCAATACGTGTTTCTTCTTCTTTGGTGTGTTTACTTGTTGCTAACATAAGGAAGTATATGTTCAAAACCAACTTCTGTTCATGATGTTTATATCGTGTGTGTTTATGAGAGAGAGAGTGAGCTGAAGAGTTTGCATAAGTGTGTGTTTCTTTTGTGTGTGTGTGTGTGTGTGTGTGTGTGTGTGTGTGTGTGTGTGTGTGTGTGTCTGTGTGTGTGTGTGTGTGAGAGAGAGAGAGAGAGAGAGAGAGAGAGAGAGAAAGAGAGAGAGAGAGAGAGTTTTGGGGGATGGGGGGTTTGGTGGTTTGAGTTGTAGAGTGTTGAATATGAATGTACTAGCTGTTAGCGAGTGGTTGAAAGCTTTGGTGATAGCTGATCTGACTTTCCGTTTTAATGTTCTGTGGAGGCGTTCATGGATAAGCCAGAGCAAAGATGTTGGATAGTATTATTATATTAATCCTCATTGGGTGCGTTGTTCTATTATTTTATCTGTTAGTGTAAACAATGAATTGTTTGCATATGTACTTGATCATTGAACAGGGTTTCTCTTTCCGCTTTGGTTTCCTGTATGTGTGAACTTTCTTGCAGCGTTACGAGGCGTTTTTTATTGTTAATTCCAATTATTTTCATATTCTCCTGTTTACTCCTTTTTGAACGTATCTTAAGAAACTACCAGGTGTCCTTTGGGTGAAAGTGATACTCACCAGAAAGCGTCTTTTTTTCTCAGTTTTGGTTCCACTTTGTTTGAAAGTTTACAGAAGGTGTTCTGGTTCATCTTAAAGTATTCAAAGAACTTCGTCTCATCATCCATTAGATGAGGAAATAATGTTCGAAACGCCCTCTGTACTGGTATTGTATTCCAGGCACTATTAATCCACATACGTCTTCTTTTTTTGCCTTGCTTCCTTTTCTCTTTCCCCTATAACATGTACTGTAACTCTGAATTCACTATTACGAAAATTATCGAAGATACTTACAGCTTTCACAAACAGAAACACAGGCTACCACTTCCGAGTCACTACAAGTAACAACAGAAATGTGGACGAGCCTCGGTTATGTGTGGTTCCTAGGGGAAGAGGCCGGAGCGCAGCCGTCACTCGTCCGACGCTCGGTCCTCACACAGCACGGACTCGTGTGACCGTACCTTAAAGGGCCCGGTCACACATGTCGGGACCGTGGCCATGCCGAGACGCGTCCAAGTATCGGCCCTCAACTGGAGCTCGAAATGTACCATTAAAATAAATGTAACCGTTCAGACTAGACCGGGCCGTGCTCGAGTAACGTCAGTGAGCCGAGAGAGTGTCAGATGGAATTTGCTATGTTTAATTTTTCACGTGACGTACAGACGCACCATGCAAAAGTAGAATCGTTTTATAGGCTGTGCAACTGAGCCAGACCGTTTACTGTAAAAAAAAATGGACGTGAAAAGGCCAATAAAAGAATTTAGTAACAATTGCTAAAGTGTGAATTACCCTTTAATTACTAAAAGAATACAACAGAATAGCAATCCTTAAAACTCGTTTTTTGTTTGGCTTTTGTTCACATTTTCCTCCAGAAATTGTCATTTTTCATCAATTTTGGTTGCAGTTTGTTTAAAAGTTGACAGAAGATATGCTGCGTCAGCTTAAAATATTCGTGAAATTTTTGACTCATTGTCCATGAGATGAGGAAATAATGTTCGAAACTTTCCCTGTACGGGTCTTGTTTTCCAGGCACTCCGGATTCTTTTTTTTCTCTTTTTATTACCTTGCTTCTTTCTCTTCTTTTTCTAAAGCAAGTGCTGAAAGTTCTAATTCTCTATTAATAAAATAGTGAGGACATTTACAACTTTCACAAACAGAAGCACAGACCATCTCTTCCAAGTCACTACTAGGAACAACAGAAACGCGGACGAGCCTCGGTTATGTGTGGTTCCTAGAGGAAAGGGCCGGAGCACGTGCGTCATTCGTCCGACGCTGAGTTTTGACACGACGTGGAAATGTTTGACCAGACCTTAAGAGTTTAACGCAAAGTCAAAGACGAGGTCTTGAGACACGAAGCACAAAGTCGGAATGGGCAAGGATGGGGAAGAAAATCGACCTCGACCATTTCGCTGCAACCATCCCGACACTGACATAAGCGATTTAAGGGAATCCCAGGAACATTTATCTCTATGAAGATGTGCTGAGAGTTATTTTTTTATTTTTTTTCAGTATCGATTGAGATTTTACGTATCACGCATTAATCGATCGCCTTTCCATTTCGCTCACTCGAGTAGCAACCCTCTGCCGCTAGAGGGCTCCGAATTGTTAAGTGTTACATGGCACTGCGTAATGTAACTATGTCGGTGCGTGAGGAGCAGCCTGCTGTAATCGAGTTTCCAACCACAGAAAACGTCTCTCCAACTGAGCTTCGTAAGAGAATGAGAGCTGTGTACCATGATGACTGTTTCGACATGAGCAATGAACAACACTGGCTTGTTCGTGCTCGTATTGAAGAAATCAGTGGTACTAACCTCAACGTATGTGACGAAGCTCGGAATAAATTTTCATCCGTTTCCAAAATTTAAAGAACACCTTTGAGGATTTCACTTTGATTATGACGCAGCGGTGCAGGCTGATATTGTGGCTCCGTTAACAATGCTAAACGTTCTACAGCGACGGTATCTGCAGACTGGTCACTTCATGGGAGAAATGTATTCGTCGCTAGGGTGACTACGTTAAGAAGTAAATATGTAGACAAGATCTATAAATATGCAGAATATTAAAATAAAATACATTTCATTTAAAAAGTTTTAAGATTTTTCACACAGAAAATTCTGAGGCACTACTTTATATCACTCCACCGTACATCACAAGCGTTAACATCTCAGATGCTGTACATGATTTCGAGCACAATTTAAGGGTCGTCGGATATTTGTATGATCTACTTCATTTCGTACTTATAGACAAATCATTCAATTCATTTTGTTACACTCTTTATACAATCGCACTATCCTGCTAAATGAATGTTTCTTTTGAAACCTTGGTGAATTTTTCCTACGTTTTGTCCACAACACGCTCTTAGTATCTGTCGTTTATCGCATTTTGCTTAGGTTATGGAACGGTGAAGCCCTGGAATTTTCAGTTTAACGAGTTGTGTTCAGTGAGCAGTAGATACTCCGACGATTTCAAATTGAATTCATAATTTGGGTTAATACCTATAATCCATGCTAATTTCAGCTGTGTCGTATTGTTAATTACATAGGAATTAACAGTGTAGCTAAAACAAAAACTGCAGGTTTTTACCCCACAGAATAGAGTAAAGCCTTTCAGTACACGTCCTTACACCATTTATGATAAACATGGGCAAAAATGGATGAATGCATAATAAGCACACTTCTGACACCCTTTTGCAACATTGCTGTGTTGTAGCCAACTTACACAACACTTTAATCAGCTGAAATACCTCGTAAGTTTGGACATAATGCGTAAAAATATCTGTACAAAAATAACACTTTCTTCTCCAAGAAAGGAGAATTAGTGGGGTAACCTGAAACAGTTCCATTACAGAGGCTAAGCTGTCTATATACCTCGTAAATAGTGTACTACGTTAATCCTCTGACTTTCCCTTGATGTTCCAGGTTCTTTTTCCCCTTCTTCTTCAGGTACTTCTTCGCCAAATAGAACGTCCATAGCTATACCTAAGCTAGAGACTGAATCTCAATGTAAAGAATAATCATCTGGCTTTTTGATCCGTTTTCCTCTTCTTTTGGCACTGATGTAATGAAATATAGCTTACGTATTTTTTTTTCTATAGCACGCTCTATGTCACGTCTTTAGCTCTCAGCGGCAAGAGTTTCTTTTCCCCTGAATTTTTATTCCATTCTATCTCTATTGGGTGGCGCCGTTAGAAGCGTAGATTACAATGCTTTCCCCTAAATCTCTAGTTTAAACTGCAGACTTATATCTTCCGTTGCGGTAATTAGATGCAGTGTGAGTTGAATATCATCTTTTAATGGTGTTATCATTGAAGAATTGGCATCACACTGTTGGAGCTGCAGGGATTTACCCAAAAACAGTTTCGGGGATTTGCCTCATTTCGCCATTTTCTGAGAGGGGTTGGTATCATCAACATTCACAACACGCACCTGTGGGCTGGGGAGACTCCCCATGCTAAGGTGGCAACGAACCATCATGAACGATTTAGCCTTATTGTGTAGGTGAGGATTGTTGGCGACTGCCTCGTGGAACCAGTCATCCTTCCACAACACCTCATTAGCGAAGTATATCTGCAGTTCCTGCAGGTGACTTCACCTTCCCTGCTGAGAGACCTGAGTTTGGTGGTAGGAAGGTAGTGTGGTTACTATAGTCTGTTCAAAATTGTTAGGTTGGTGATAAGTTGGAAGCGTTTTTGTTTTGCGTGTTGCTATTCCGATTGCTGTGGGTTTATTTATCGATTGTTATTTTTTATTTGTTGCTATTGGAGTTAACATGCTGCTTTTTTATAATTTGGAGATAGTGAGTGGAGCTGTGAACGTTATAAAATGGAGTGCCAAATGGAGAAATAAAAATTATTCTTCTGTTTGAGTTCAGGGGTGACAGCAAAGCAGGCAGCAAGAAACGTTTTAACCGTGAATGTGGATAATGCTTTTGGACAGAGAACGGCAAAGAAGTGTTTTTCTTGTTTCAAGGAGGATCGTTTTCACATTAGTGACTCTTCACGTCAGGGAGACCTTCGGTGTTTGATGGAGATCATTTAAACGCATTAATCCACAATGATCTACGTCAGTGTACTCGAGAATTGGCAGATGTGATGAACTGTGGTCATTCCACCGCCGTACGACATTTTCATGCAGTGGGGAAGGTTAAAAAATTGGGTTTATTAATATCATATGCTTTAAGCCTAAATCTCAAAAGTCAGCGGATAGCAATATTTGCATCTCTGCTTCCTCGTCATCAGCTGGCTCGTCAACTAACCAACCATTCCTAACCTTTATCGTTACTGGTGATGAGAAATGGTTTCTATATGCTAACATATGTAAAAGGAATGAATGGGTCGGCCGGAGTAGCCGTGCGGTTCTAGGCACTACAGTCTGGAACCGGGCGACCGCTACGGTCGCAGGTTCGAATCCTGCCTCGGGCATGGATGTGTGTGATGTCCTTAGGTTAGTTAGGTTTAAGTAGTTCTAAGTTCTAGGGGACTGATCACGACAGATGTCAAGTCCCATAGTGCTCAGAGCCATTTGAGCCACCATAGTGCTTAGAGCCAATCGAACCTATATCTACTTTTCATTGAGTCATGCGATGATACAGGCCGTCTTTCACGTTACCTTCCGACTCTCTAAACAAAGCTGCGGGAACTGTAAAGCATATGGTGTTTTATGTGAAGGTGTGGTATCGAACACACACGTGGTCCGTTAGAGGAAATTTTTATATGTTGTTCACGAATTTCCGTGTCCATTTTCTGAATAACAACTGGCGTTAATTTAAAATTTTCACGAACTTCTTTCCACTTGGAGTACTCTTCAGTCCTATGAACTTTCACGCTCATTTTCAAATGCGTCAATTTACGCTTTATTCATATCAGCTGCGGGTGCAAGCGCAACATGTTTAAAGTGAACTGCCGTCAGCCGAAATCACATTCCAATAAGCAGCCTTTAGCAGACCCAGTATTTTCATATTTTATATAAAATTTTCAACTCTATGAAGTAAGTGCGAACTACACAGAACTTCAAGTGACGTGCTTCTGCAAAGAATGCTTAGAGATTTTCCATTTCAGTGAATCATTTTCTTTTCGTTACAGCGTTCAGATACATCCCTATAGCACGCATTTTTCCTACAAGGAGAGCTGCATTTACACTAGTAGAGTTCTGTAAACAGGTTTAAGACCTAAGATACGCTGCATTGTTCGTTTAATTTATGTTAAAGGCCGATTTATATCTTCGGTGGCACCGTGAAAGTTTGTTTACTACCTCGTACCTGAATGTCCGTAGTCAAATCGCGTTGTTGGTCATCATTTTTTCATACAAACGAAAGTATTTCTTTGGCACTAATATCTAGTCTTAACCTGATATGCACTCATAGGTAAAGCAAATAAGGGTGTGGATAGGTTTCAAAGTGTTTTGAGATAATGTACGAATGGTCTTAAGTGAATGATTCAGTCTATAAGAGGTCTTTAACGAGCAAAAAGTGCAAATAAGTTTTTTCTGGTCTTCATGAGAACATTGGGAACTCTTTTTAAACACCAAGTATATAAACTAAGATGCTGAAAGTCATATTACGTATTGCCCCATTTGAAGATGTGCCTCATGTACGCCGAGTGTTGCAGCTGGATGCAGCGTATGACACAATGTGCACACAATAGCTGGGCAGTTCTAAGTTCTAGGCGACTGATGACCTCAGAAGTTAAGTCGCATAGTGCTCAGAGTCATTTGAACCATTGGAATGAATGGCTGAGCTCAAACAAAACATAAACACCCCGTAAAAAGATTTGCGCACATCCACAAAAGATTATATTATGGGCCGAGCGGTTCTAGGCGCTACAGTCTGAAACCGCGCGACCGCTATGGTCACAGATTCGAATTCTGCCTTGGGCATGGATGTGTGTGAAGTGCTTAGCTAACTTAGGTTTAAGTAGTTCCAAGTTCTAGGGGAATGATGACCTCGGAAGTTAAGTCCCATAGTGCTCAGAGCCATTTTTGATAATGTTATGCATGTGGTAGAACAGCGACGGTGCAGTGTACTACGAACTGATTCCCCGAGGTGTAATCGTCACTGTTGACGTTTATTGTCAACAATTCAGTCATCTTGCAGATGCAGTCCAAGAATAACGACCATGAAGACTGCGTGAAGTGATGCTACTCCACGCCAGTACGCGCTGTGCTAGACTGCAAAGATACTAACTACACAGGAGGTGGGTTGGGAAATCATTCCGCACCCAACTTATTCACCAGATCATGTACCCTCAGGTTTACACGTTTTCCGTTCTCCATCGAATGATCTTTAAAGAACTTCCTTTCCGGATGAAAAAGCACCCTGAACATAGCTCGACGAGTTCTTTGCCTCAAAACCATGTGAATTCTTAAGTCGCGGAATCGAGGTTCCCGGAGGCGTGGAGTAGAGCTGCCACGTCCAGTGCGAAGCACGCATGTAATCTTACGTTTCACGCAGCTCGCTCAGGCTCCAAAACTAGTGACTTTATAAATATGGATCTTTGATAAATTTGATATGGAAGAGTTACACTATGTGTTGATTTTACTTTTATTTGCGACAGAAAATCATTGAGTCGATATGCTGACAGTTTCCGAAAATACACTTTCTGACAACGTTACAGAATTTTCGTCCTTGGGAGAACTTTTTTGTTATTGAAGTTTCGTGAACACATGAAGGGAATGAAATCATAAGAATACATAAAATTTCCATCTGCTCCTAACGGTAGCTCTTTCAGAGTTTTTTAGCACGGAATAATATCAGTTAAATATGACGCCCAATGGTCCACTCGCGCGGGAAGTACTAACTGGTCGCCCGTTTGTTTTCGTTAGGAGAGACGGAGCTTCAAAAATGGTTCAAATGACTCTGAGCACTATGGGACTTAACATCTGTGGTCATCAGTCCCCTAGAACTTAGAACTACTTAAACCTAACTAACCTAAGGACATCACACACATCCATGCCCGAGGCAGGATTCGAACCTTGCGACCGTAGTAGTCGCGCGGTTCCGGACTGAGCGCCTGAACCGCTAGACCACCGCGGCCGGCAGAGACGGAGCTCTAGATTTATAATCAGCCTGTTACAAAGTTTCCTGATCAACCTACTTATTAGTAACATAACAAAATACAAGATTCATGCATGTTTGCCGCGGTGAGACATTACCTTAAATAGTCCAGTCAGTGTCTGGAGAAAGAAGAAAAGCGATACAAAAAATTTCTTCAGTATTGCAGTAATTATACTGTGAACAGTACTATTTATTTTGTGTGATATAGATTGAATTCCTGAGACGAATTTCATATTGAGTTAGTTGCTGTTAAGGCCTTATTATTAAGACGTCGAAACGTACAAAAATATAATTTTATCATTCAGGTATCTGCAATTCGGACTTCAAACACGGAGCAAGTCTCCTATGCCTCATTTCTGTGATGAGAACGCAAAAACTCCACTAACATCACTCTAGTAATTATGACGGATCTTTTAAATGTCACTGTCACTGTCGCTGTTGCTATTTCATGAAACAAAAAAAAGGAACCACTATGTGACTAACCTAAAAAAAGATACGATTCCTTCACAGTGACCAGCAACAGGCTGAGTGGAGGATTTTCCTTTCTGCAATAACAATCATAAACACTATGACGCATCGCAAATTCAGGAAATGAAGCGTTAATCCGCTTATTCATAAAACGTTCCTTCCCCAGGAGTTTCAAGCTTCGATATTATCCTAGCTTCATTTTATATCTCGACCATTTCCTCTCCAATCTTCACAGCTGTGGTTTTGTTAATTTTCAGAGCTACAGCAGTTATATGAATTACATTCTTAACGGAGGGCAGCGGGCCACCATTAAATTATTCAGTTTCTAAGTTGGCAGGTGTCGTGGGGTTGCCGGAATGTGGACCGTGTCTCCCCGGTGGACTCTCCCCTACGACTTCCGTCATACGCTGAAGCGCCAAAGAAACCGGTGTAGGCATGCGTATTCAAATACAAAGATATGTAAACAGACGGAATACGGCGCCACGGTCGGCAACGCCTGTATAAGACAAGTATCTGACGGAGTTGTTACGTCGGTTCCCGCTGCTACATCGACAGGCTATCAGGATTTAAGTGAGTCTGAAAGTGGTGTTATAGTCGGCGCACAAGGGATGGGACACAGCACCACCGAGGTATCGATGAAGTAGGGATATTCTTGTACGACCATTTGACGATTGTACTGCGAATATCAGGAATCCGGTGAAACATCAAATCTCCAACATCGCTGCGGCCGGAAAAAGATCCTGCAAGAACGGGACCAACGACGACTACAGAAAATCGTTCAACGTGACGGAAGTGCAACCCTTCAGCAAATTGCTGCAGATTTCAATGATGGCCCATCAACAGAAGAGCAGCCTTTCCGCTAGTTGCCTCAGATTTCAATGATAGGGCATCAACAGGTGTCAGCATGCGAGCTATTCAACGAAACGTCATCTATATGGGCTTTCAGAGCCGAAGGCCCACTCTTGTATCCTTGATGACCGTACGACACGAAGCTTTACGCCTTGTATGGGCCCGTCAACACTGGCATTGGACTGCTGATGACTGGAAACATGTTGCCTGGTCGGACAAGTCACGTTTCAGATTGTACCGAGCGGACGGACATGTGCGGGTATGGAGACAACCATATGAATCCATGGACCCTGCATGTCAGCGGGGGACTGTTCAAACTTGTGGAGGTTCTATAATGACGTGGGGCGTGTGCAGTTGGAGTGATACGGGACCCCTGATACGTCTAGAAATGACTCTGACAGGTGACACGTACGTAAGTATCCTGTCTGATCATTAGCATCCATTAATTCCGACGGACTTGAGCAATTCCAGTAAAACAATGCGACACCCCATGCGTCCAGAATTGCTACAGAGTGGTTCCAGGAACACCCTTCTGAGTTTAAACACTTTCGCTGGCAACCAAGCTCCCCAGACATGAACGTTACTGAGCATATCTGGAATACCTTGCAATATGCAGTTCAGAAGAGATTTTCACCTCCTCATACTCTTACGCATTTGTGGTTAGCCCTGAAGCATTCATGTTGTCAGTTCCCTCTAGTACTGCTTGAGACATTAGTCGAGTTCATGCCACGCCCAGCTGCGGCGCTTCTGCTTGCTCGAGGGGGCCCTACACGATATAACGCAAGTGTACCAGTTTCTTTGGCTCTTCAATGTAGCTGTCACTCCTCAAGTAATTTTGAACAGATTGTACATAGTTTTGCTCAAGTCTAAGCGCGTAAGGTTGATGAAAAATAAAAGTGTCTTCAAGACGTAAGCAAAGTTATTAAAAGTCCGCCGGCCGGTGTGGCCGGGGAGTTCTTGGCGCTTCAGTCTGGAACCGCGTGACCGCTACGGTCGCAGGTTCGAATGCTGCCTCGGGCATGGATGTGTGTGATGTCCTTAGATTAGTTAGGTTTAAGTAGTTCTAAGTTCTAGGGGACTGATGATCTTAGATGTTAAGTCCCATAGTGCTCAGAGCCATTTGAACCATTTTTTGGAAGTCTAGGTACGTAGTTCCGTTTAGTCCTGAGCTTATTTTCCTGTTTGGAATTAGTTACAAAGTTTGTTATTTGTTCGTGACGATCAACGAAGACGATTTGTGTTCAATTTACAGTTTTCTAAAATGTAGAGGTGAACTACATGCTTGTGTGTTTCTTTCGGAAGTGTTCTATGTCCCGGATAGTTCATGTGATGCAACTTTTTTGACAGCCTTCAGGTGACGTCTTCTAGAGAATTACGATTATTTGGAAATGATCCACTGCTTCATTACTAATAAAGAAATACCAGGCTCTTTAACTTTTCTCCAATTTGGATTAATTTATATTAGTGATATTGGAAATACCAGGCTCCTTAACTTTCACCAAATTTTGATTAATTTATATTAGCGATAAACCGTCCGGAACAAAATGTCTGAACATGTCGCAGTACTGCATTGTATATATCAGATCGAAACACCCACAACGTCACTCATTTTAAAAGGCATTTGAAGAAAAATATACCACAAATAAAGCTAAAATTTAACTTGAGTTATAGCGTAATGCGCCACACGTAACCACAACAACATTTTATTTTTAATGCCAAAGTTATGTCTTTGCTAAGTCAGGATACATTAACTTGTCCTCGAATCACGCGTACGTGATGCGTTCGGTTGCTTGTATACAGTGAGTGTTCAAAGTTCGTGGAATGGAATTGGATGTGATATTAACAACGACTCATTCTTCCGCTGCTCAAACGCCTGGGGTATATTTAGTATCCGTACAGTCCTGGTCGGTTGTCGAGCACTCCGCCACTTACGGAGCTCAGCAGGCCATGAGACGTCAGACACGTGTGGTCGTCCGATGTAGTGGTTTACGCTTTTGGATACATCGTCACTGTGGTATTCAAGATCCAGCAATGACACTTTTGACCTTAGATACCCTAATTCTCGTGTTACCTCAGACACATGTCTTCAACTGATTATGATTGACGTTACATGTCAGATAACTCGTGACATGCTGCCATGTTCGCTAAATACATTACCCAGCTATTGCGTGCACATTGTGTTATACGCCGCATCCAGCTGCAATACTCGCGTCACGTGAGGCACATCTTCAAATGGGGCAATACTTAATATGACATTCACCATCTTAGTTTATGTACTTGGTGCATAACAAGAGTTCCCAATGTTCTTCTCAAGACCAGAAAAAATTGCTTTGCACTTATTGCTTGTTAAAGGCCTCTTATAGACTGAACAATTCACTTAAGACAATTCCTAAATTATCTGAAAACACTTTGAAAGCTATCCACACCCTTATCTGATTGCCTATGTGTGCATATCAGGTTATGTCTAGATATCAGTGCCCAAAAAATACACTACTGGCCATTAAAATTGCTACACCATGAATATAAAGTGCTACAGACTCGAAATTTAACCGACAGGAAGAAGATGCTTTGATATGCAAATTATTAGCTTTTCAGAGCATTCACACAAGGTTGGCGCCGATGGCGACACCTACAACGTGCTGACATGAGGAAAGTTTCCAACCGATTTCTCATACACAAACAGCAGTTGACCGGCGTTGCTGGTGAAACGTTGTTGTGATGCTTCATGTAAGGAGGAGAAATGCGTACCATCACGTTTCCTACTTTGATAAAGGACGGATTGTAGCCTGTCGCGATTGCGGTTTATCGTATCGCGACATTGCTGCTCGTGTTGGTCAAGATCCAATGACTGTTAGCAGAATATGGAATCGGTGGGTTCAGGAGGGTAATACGGAAGGCCGTGCTGGATCCCAACGGCCTCGTATCACTAGCAGTCGAGATGATAGGCATCTTATCCGCATGGCTGTAACGGATCGTGCAGCTACGTCTCGATCACTGAGTCAACAGATGGGGGCGTTTGCAAGACAACAACCATCTGCACGAACAGTTCGACGACGTTTGTAGCAGCGTGGACTATCAGCTCGGAGACCATGGCTGCGGTTACCTTTGACGCTGCATCACAGACAGGACAGCATGCGATGGTGTACTCAACGACGAACCTGGGGGCACGAATGTCAAAACGTCATTTTTTCGAATGAAACCATGTTCTGTTTACAACATCATGATGGTTGCATCCGTAATTGGCGACATCACTGTGAACGCACATTGGAAGCGTGTATTCGTCATCGCCATACTGGCGTATCACCCGGCGTGATGGTATGGGTTACCATTGGTTACACGTCTCGGTCACTTCTTGTTCGCATTGACGGCACTTTGAACAGTGGAAGTTATATTTCAGATGTGTGAAGACCCGTGGCTCTACCCTTCATTCGATCCCTGCGAAACCCTACATTTCAGCATTTCTTCTTGGTGTAGCAATTTTAATGGCCACTAGTGTACTTCCGTTTGTATGAAACGCAACTTCCCCCCCCCCCCTCCCCAACCTGATGAACAACAATGCGATATTACTACGGACTTTGAGGCACGAGGTAGTAAACAAACTTCCATGGCGCAACGGATCATATAAATGGGCCTTTAACATAAATTAAACGAACAATGGAGTGTGTCTAAGGTCTTCAACCTGTTTACTAAATTCTACTAGTGTAAATTGCGGCTCTCCTTGTAGGAAAGGTGCGTGCTATGGGGATGTATCTGAACGCTGTAACGATAAGAAAATGATTCACTGAAATGGAAAGTCTCGAAGAATTCTTTGCAGAAGCATGTCACTTCAAGTTATCTGTAGTTCGTATTTAATTTATAATGTTGAAAATTTTATACAAAATATCAAAATACTGGCTCAAATGGCTATGAGCACTATGGGACCTAACTTCTAAGGTCATCAGTCCCCTAGATCTTAGAACCACTTAAACCTAACATACCTTAGGACATCACCCACATCCAAGCTCGAGGCAGGATTCGAACCTGGGACCGTAGCGGTCGCGCGATTCCAGACTGTAACACCTAGAACCGCTCGGCCACCTCGGCCGGCCAAAATACTGGTGTGCTGAATGCTGTTTTTTGGAATGTGATTTCGGCTGACGGCAGTTCATTTTAAGTATGTTATGCTTGCACCTGTTGTTATTCAGAAAATGGACACGGAAATTCGTGAACAACAATTACAAATTTCCTCTAACGGACCACGTGGGTATTCGATACCACACCTTCACATAAAACACCATATGCTTTACAATTCCCGCAGCCTTGTTTAAAGAGTCAGAAGGTAACTTGAAAGACGGCCTGTATCATCGGATCACTCAATGACGCCGGCCTGGGTGGCCGAGCGGTTCTAGGCGCTACAGTCTGGAACCGCACAACCGCTACGGTCGCAGGTTCGCATCCTGCCTAGGGCATGCATGTGTGTGATGTCCTTAGGTTAGTTGGGTTTAAGTAGTTCTAAGATCTAGGGGACTGCTGACCACAGAAGTTAAGTCCCAAAGTGCTCAGAGTCATTTGAACCATTTGACTCAATGAAAAATAGATATTGGTTCAAAATGGCCCCAAGCACTATGGGACTTAACATCTGAGGTCATCAGTCCCCTAGACTTAGAACTACTTAAACCTAACTGACCTAAGGACATCATACACTCCCATGCCCGAGGCAGGATTGGAGCCTGCGACAGTAGCAGCCACTTGATTCTGGTCTGAAGTGCCTAGAACTGCTCGGTAGATATTGGATCTCGTATACTCAAACAAAGACGAGTTCTTCACAAAGACCTAATCCTTCTCAAATGGATACACAATTGCAAAAGCATGTTCTGCGGATGTATCTTAAACATCATACTATATTAAGCGAATGAACGCAAGCAAGCTACGGTCTTACCATTAATCTGGACGCTGCAGCTTAACAAATGCTCACCTCAATAATACACAAGACATATGTTTGAACTTAACAAATCGTCATAATGCGATATTATGTTAACAGCAACAGGCGGTGACGAGAAGAGTGTGTCTACCAGTCCACGGCACCCCATCCAACTTGAAAACTTTGTGTTAAGCAACCAGACTGCCTGGCAAGGCTCTGTGTCGCTTGAAGACATGGCTTTTCACTCCTCACCCAAAGTTAAGCCTTCTCTAGTAGAAGAAAACATGGAGTGTTTGAGTAATGTGAATGATTCGCAACTCGCTCACTGATACATAACACGTAAGATGTTCATAACAGGCGGCTTTCAACACAGTTTAGTATCCTCTACTCTTGATACAATTTTGAGCTAAATAGTTTGGGACACTTCGTATAATTTAGAGAAAAATGTGTATGATGATGTTTCGGAGTACAACAAAAGTTAGTTAATATTCCTGAAATTTACTGGAGTGCTTGCTGTTCATACGAGTGGTGCCACAGTGTATGTGACGATGCTGCTTATGGCAGGTGTAATGTATTTCAATTAGACAGCGATCGTGAAGTAGAGATGGTTATGGATCACTGCCAAGTGTATGTGCAGCGGGCAGGAAATGATAATTGGGTGGAGGAGGACTGGACTCTCGGAAAATGAGGTTGGGTGATCACTAGAATTATGATCTTTAGAGATGTTTCTAGGGTCTGTACTTGGAGGAACAGATAAATGTCTGCACATAGGTAGGGATCGGGAGAAATGAGGATGTTTGTGTTGCCTAGGAGTAGGATATGAAGCGTATGAACCCTACAGATGAAGGAAGAGGGATTTTATTCATACTGGCTGGCGAGCGCCCCAGGGTTGGGAACGTATGAGTGCATAGTTGTGTTTCGATATTATAATTTATGGGTGATCCAGGATTTGCTGACCCAATGGAGGATACGGATAGGAGCGTGAGAAGAAATGTAGAAAGCTAGTAGGATATACTGGTGAAGCCGAGCTATTTGACTTCCAACTGTAGCCATCTAAGATTTATATACAGAACGCCATTTGTTACTTAAGAATACATAGTCGCGCATTATAATACAATCCTTTGAGTGTATCGGGATGCGAAAACTGCCTTTCAAGCACAGAAAATTTTCAGAGACTCTTCGTTCATACAATATCTTACAAATCTACGAATTTATGTTGAAATTTGAAATTTTAAGAAATGAATACCCTAAAACTTCAGGAGGCGAGTGTCCTTCACTCACTAGGTAGCTAGCAGAACGTGTAGCGAAATATTATTATTTAACAAAGAGAATTTAGCTCTATCACACATTCTGTTAACAATTTTCTTTCTTCTTAACATTCTCTTTTACACATACCGTGAACACGCTGTTACAACCGCAAGGAGTAACTCTGCCGTTAAGCTCTTGGGACGTTTAGAGTTGCTCTAGTTCGGAAGTTTGCAGGTCAGCGAGCTGATGGCAACTGCGGACAGAGGCCCAACGCGTGCGACGCTAAGTTTGTAATGGTTTCACACATTCCACAGGTCCAGCTTGCAGTTCCTTGTTCCCTGTGAACGTTCCCATTCCACAAATACTCACACACATGAGAAGGCAAATTTATTCTAAATTAATGCTAGTATCGTCAGGCAGTATTGTACTTCGTTGTGGTAATTGAATTCAAGCCAGTTATCCAATATGCAAAACATAAAAGTGAACATACATTGCGTGAAACAGGACCATTCGAGGCAGCTGCGAGTCAATGTTTCAGAACACCTTCAGTTGGCAGACCTTATCTATGGTTGACGCAAATAGTTGCTATAATCTTTCCGTTTTTAATCATACTGAAGCTGGATCCACTCTATAAATGTTAACTTCCAGTTAATCATCCTGTCAACGACGTAATCAAGAAGGAAGAGAAATGTTGAGTTTTTCACTTCGTATAATTTATCTTCTTTCAATGACACTGGTGACTAAATTGTTTAATATCGAAACAACATCGAATGATAATGCGGTTTTACTGCCTCACAGTTGAGACGTAGATGGAACATTAAAGTGGTACACGTGCGAAAGTCATAGAGGAGGGTCTTGTCAGTGAATATAGTACTATTAAAAGCAATTCGATCTACATAGTAGACACAAATAATGTTCCAAGAAGTTCTTTTTATGACATGATTTCAACTGACAAAGGCAAATAGTGACAAAAAATATACTGAGATAAAGAAACTGTCCCACTGGTCCCACTAAAATTGCCGAAAGTTTCACATTAGTTCAACACTGCAGATGGAAGGCTAGTTACAATCCTGAAAATTACACTTACTGTGGAAATAGAGCCTACCGTCGCACAATAATGAACGCTCAATGATGAAACGTACTATCGGAATTGCCACACACATGTCTTAAGTATAGGCAAGAGTATAATACGAGTACAAGAAAGCACTTGTGTTAAGAAATGCGGGCGCGATTATTACAGGAAACATTCACGTAGAATCAGCAAACCTAATCTCAGAATCAGAGAAGAAAGATAGTTTTATTTATTATTGCGGTATAATTCTCTATTGACATCAGAGTAATTAAGAAAGGATGATAGATTTCCCGTCTAAGATTAGGTACTCGAGACAGGATACAGTCTCGGATAGGACAAGGATGAGGACGAAAATTTTAACGGAATGTTCCTGGCATTCATCTTATTCTGTTTATGAAAATTTGGATCTGGGTTCGGATTTTAAATGCAGTTTTCACAAATATGAGTGCAGTAACTTGCGGCAAAAGGGGAGAGGACGGGAGAAGCTACTACTGAAACTGATTGCTCTCACTCACAAGCCCATATTATCAAAAACTGCAGTACTTTACTTGGCCTTAAAACAAATCACCTTGAATACAGCCTAACCAAGGCGCAAAACCGACTGCCGAAAAGAAATAACTAATGAATAGTGTTGAAAATAAAAGCTGGAACTTAGTCTTAGATGTATGTGCTACCATCACCATGTTTTCTGCAACAGAAAACTGAAAACGTAAATTCCAGGACAGTGTGAAAAATAACAAAACGAAATTGGTCGACTCTTTGGCACACGACGTCTTACGTGCATAACATGTGATACAAAATACTTGACATGTATCTATTCCAAGTAAATATTCATTCGCCAATAAACAATGAATGGAAACTTTTGCTATTCCAATTCATTGAAATGTAGCCTAACATATTACTAAGTCGTAATCTACAAATAACATATTGACTGTTTGTATAATTAGTCATCTGAAAAAGTCTGCCCAAGGTTGGCAGATAAAGGTCGCTATACATGCTGAAAACACGCCCGTGAAGTACCCTGACTTGGTAGCGTGGCGATAAAGAGCAAAAAATGTTGGATGACTAGACTTTACGGAAACGCGTTTTGATAAAGTCTTGAAGCCTCGTGTCAAATTTCATTCGGACGGTCATATATTAAAATTATATCCGTCAGCCTACGAATCGAGTATCTTGACAGGGATCAACAAAATGCTAATCAGGCAACTTCTACAATCGTGGTAAATCCCAGATTCACTGTAAACAAACGTCAAAAGTAAACATGTTGCGGTAGCAACAGGAATACAATAAGTGTAACAACAGATGTACTTGTATTTACAATAACACAAACTTTTCTAATAAAATGAGTTTGAAACTTTGGAACTTTTGCACAAACCTCAGCTATGGAATTTTACATTGCATCGTGCTGAAGCTGAAATTTCGTTACTAACTTAAAATGGATTGCTTTCTGGTATAATTTTATTATTTGTACCTTTTTCGTGTTTTACGTTGTGGAACCAGTGTTCGAAAAGTTTCTGAAAGTATTTCCGATTTTCGATACAATCCTCAAATAGTTCACTGTTTTTCAAATTAATAGCCCCATGTCCGGCGTTACGCAGGGAACAGTACCAGGAGGCATGTTCCGATTGCCGCTTCCGCTCGAGCACTTACCTAGGGCTGTGGAAGATGGCGTATCGCTTTTTAACGACACGTACTTGGAAGGAAATACGAGAAAATTGTTGCTTCCATTTAGGACTTCAGACTGTGTCAGTAACATCTGCTCACAGAACTGTGCATCAGCTCATTCGGAAACCTTAAAAGGTAATGTTATTCAATCGATTGGTCAGTTCAGAAACTGTCAGCACTGCAACTGACTAAGCAGTTTGTGCATAATGGAGAGGTTGAGCCTGGAATGCTCTTATTTCTGATGAAACATGCCTGCATTTGTCGGAACGCGCGAACTCATAGAACAACTGATTTTGGAGTTCTTCCTCATAAGTTGCATCAAGAGCCCCTGGACAGTGGCCAAACAAGATTGAAACGTGTAAGGTCTCTACTAATTTGTCTAGTATGTTCTGGACGAAAACCGGTATTGGACCCACGACAGTCCGAAGAATGGGATGCACTGTATACACGGACAGAGTTCTCGCACACGGATAGAGCGCTTGCGTCGTGCGTGTAAAACCCTATATATTCATTCCACTCAAAATCTCAAAATTGTTTCTCATCACGCGCAGATGTAAAACAGCTGATGCACAGAGTACCTTACTCGACGTTTCTTAAGGTTCCTTCGAATAATTAAAAATGAGAAGCCTTCTTCTCATTTCTCAGCTTACTACCAATAAAATATCTTGCTAACATGAACCATATCATTGAAACAAAGCTCCTAGGAGGTACGTGGTGCGTAGCGCAACATAAATTATTTCCTATGAAATCATGTTCCCTCAATCATGATTGTCTTCATCAAATTCTGTTGATACTTTCCAGGCCGCATTCTGCTGATTCGTTGACTTCACGCAAGGATGCAATCTAGCTAGTCGTACTTGCGCAGAGTAAGCACTTGGTTCAAAAATGGTTCAAATGGCTCTGAGCACTATGGGACTTAACTTCTGTGGTCATCAGTCCCCTAGGACTTAGAACTACTTAAACCTAACTAACCTAAGGACATCACACACATCCATGCCCGAGGTAGGATTCGAACCTGCGACCGTAGCAGTCCCGCGGTTCCGGACTGCGCGCCTAGAACCACTAGACCACCGCGGCCGGTAGTAAGCACTTGGACGCCCTAGTTCTCCCTGCAGCCTAAATGGCTCTCACTCTATCTCCAGTAGCAATAGAATTTGCTGCTGGCTCATCAAGAGCTCGTCCTGTGCCGAGCTCAACTATTCTAGCCCTGTTATTGCTAAATGGCGCTCTGTGCATGAAAAGGTTGACTTCGAGAGATCACTCCACAACCATGGTAACTGGTGGCAGGTGGAGTCTACACATGTATCCGTCTACGTATCTTATCTAACGGAGCTATTAACCGATGTATGGCTGTATGTAAGAAATACCTGTTACAACAAGTTGAGAAGTAAAACTGCAACCCTGATGTATTATTTTGATAGGATGTCCATTCTGATTAATGTCTTACGTGACGGTTTCATAAATTATTTACTGCTGTGGCTGCCTGATGGCCTTCGTTAATGAAACCTCAGTGTTTGTTGAACAGTTGGTACAAGTTTGAAGTTAACAATCGTCACCTTTAGGACTTCACTTCATCTTGATGGCGTAGTTAACGCATACGCAGGCTGCCTCAAACTTTTAGCGTGAAAACCACATAGATAGCAGATGATCCTGACTTGAGAACTTCAGTATAACGAACTGAGGATCCGAGACGGACAATTAATCTTTAGTAAAACTAACAGCTTACAACTTATAGCAACAACTTAAGTTCATAACAACTTTTAAGAGTAACAATAGCCATTTAGATACATGCATTACAATTATATATATTTATAAAATTGAGCTGAGGAATCAAGATGGTTTGACTATATATGCTCACACACATTGTTCTTGATATGTGTGTAACTGCTTCTCCACCGGTTTTGTGCACGATGTGCCCATGAAAGATTACATTTTATGGGAAAATTGGCAGGCAATTACTGATGAATCTTCCGAAAAACGATCCAACTCTATCTCCACAAATTTTACTCTGTGAAACCTTTTTCTGGACAACGTCGGCGAGCGCTCTGTGGGTTAACGGATCCAGTTTCTTCTGAACAGCCTGTTGCACAACGTTTCTCTGCAAATTCATTCGAACTTCTGGACACGGTATTCTGACGCATTATACATTACATCCTTACCTGCAAGTTACTGTAACGAAGGAAGAACCCCCTTCAACAACTAATCATTAAATGTAAACATTGGTAAACGCAACAAGCACATCCCAGAGAACTGAGAACAGTTTTTCTATGTAGTGCCACCAGCATCGAAGTAGCAGGTGCTCGTTATTTATGAAATACAGCCATGGATGATATAGTGATCTCTGCAGAGGGTCACCTAGACAAAAAAAGGCAAAGTCTAACAGAAGATATAAAAACGCTGCAAATTAAGTAAGCGAAAGGTAGTACAAGCGATTAAGAAGTGAAAGTGACAGAAAGTGCTAAATATCTAACCAGGAGTGACGGGAGGACAAATGCTAGACTGCAGAAGCGTGGATGACATGGAGAAAAGTAGTTTATCTTGTGTAGTGTATAGTATGTATTAAAGAGACCTTCGGAGAGAAGAAAAGTAGGTATATGGACATCAAGAGCTCATTCGGGAAGCCAGTGCGAAGACAGGAGGAGAGGGCTGGAAGTTAGAAGCAATTTATAGAAGGGATATACAAGGAAAATGAACTTGGAAACAACATTATAGAAAGGGAACAGCAAGAAAAGAATGTGGGAGTTACGATATAGGGAGATGAATTTTATAGAGAACTGAAAGATCAAAATCGAGGCAAGGCACATTTATTACGTGAAATTTCGTCAGAATTACTGAGATCACTGGGAGAGACAGACTTGGTAAAAATATGCTGCCTGATGTGCAAGATGTATGAGGCTGGCCAAATAGCTTCAGGTTTCAAGAAGGATGACATAATTCCAATCTTAAGGAATGCAAATGCTGAAAGATGTGATTAATGCCAAACTATCAGCTTAATAAGTCATGGGTGCGAAAAATTGTTACGAATTATTTGCAGAATAATGGAAGAACTGGGAGAACTCACCTCGAGGAAGGTTAGTTTCTGTTGCGAAGAAATGAAGGTACATGCGATGTCGTACTGATCCTAAGATGTATCTTAGAAGATAGGCTGAAGAAAGGCAGACCTACTTTTATAGCATCTGTAGGTTTAGTAAAATCTTTTGACGATATTGACTGAAACACACTCTTCGAAATTCTGAAGGTAGCAGTGGAAGGGGAATAAACGTAAGCAGTAATTGAGACTGGAGTGAGACAGTGTTGTAGCCCATCTCCGATTTCACTCAGCATGTACACCGAGGAAGCAGTAAAGAAATCAAGGAGATATTTACAAAGGAAATTCAAGCTCAAGGAAGAGGACTCTAATACATCGTGCATATCAGAATCATATGGTCGTACAAGGAGGTTATAAGGTGAACGTCGACAAAATTGAAACAAGGTAATGGAATGCAGTTGAGTTCAGACGATGCTGATGGAATTAGAGTAGTAACTAGGACACTAAAAGTAGTAATAGAAATAGAGAGGATATAAAAAAAAATTCTGAGATATCTGTGTAATCTGTAGCTTTGCATGTAAGTGGAACGTGAACGATAAGTATTTCAGTCAGGAAGAGAACAGAAGCTTCTGTAACGTGGACCTACGAAATAATGTAGAAGATTAGATGGGTAGATCGAATAACCAACGAGAATGTATTGCATGGTAAAAGGAGAAAGAGAAATTAATGTCCAACTTTATTAAAGAAGAGATCGGTTGACAGAACATGACGAAGGCGTCAACGAATCGTCACTTTTGCCGTGGAGCAAAGTTTGGGGAGAAAAAATTGTAGAACAACAACGAGGCTTCAGAAGAATATAGGTTGCCGTAATTATTATGGGATTAACCGGCTTGCACAGGAAAGACTAGAGTGGAGAATTGAATAAAACCAATCTTCGTACTGAAGACCACAACAAAATCAACAACAACCACAGCAACCAGTACATGAACACTTGTTTCATACACTCGTCTCATCGAAGACATCACTCAGTCCGAAACATCCATTTCTAACCACTGATCCACTGTCTGATGGTCAGTTGAAGATTCTTTGAAGTCTGTACAATCACTCGAGTTTTGGGCCTTCTGCTCATTTTTAATGAGATGGATGAACACTTGATACGTGGTAATGTCGAACGCTTGTGTTTGTGTCTCTCGCAACTCCAGATAATCCTCAAGAGAGCATCGACACAAAATTTATAAAGGTAGCATAACGGATCCTCCCACATTTTTGAAATATATGAACCTACGTTGTAAATTTTGCGGCATAGATTCTGATATGAAAATGGAAGAGAGGCATATCTGCGGGTCCTGAGATACGGAAATGGATGTAAGAACTGGGCCACTGCGCTTTCCCTTCAACTGCATTTTCGGAGCCTTATGCCGACCGCAGGGTGGGCAAATACGCTACTGCATGCGTCCTTAGGCGCCCACACTGCTTGCACGCCGGCGCTCTCAGCCGGCAGTTCCCCCTCCACATCTCTGTTGACATCGCTCATTTGTTAACTATGTGCGCGCTGAAAGAAGGGTCTGCTTTCTTCATGTCGAAGCCTCTCCTTCATTTGCAGTATAGAAAAATTAGTGAGAATAAAGTGGCTGAGGAGGAGTTTAAAATGTCAAAACGAAAATCGGTCGAATCCGTACGTTTCAGCCAAAGTTGTAAGAAGATAACTTTGTCAATGGAATAAAACCAGCCCTCAGCGTCTTTTTTGTAATGCTACTTTTTCGGTGCGGAAGAGGTCCAATGTAAAGCGGCATTTTCAACTCCTGCAAAAGAAATTCGTCATGTCTCTGGCTACTGAGGAAAGGCTGGCCAAACTTCTCCATCTAAGACAGAATTAAGAGAAAGAAGAAGTTGAGGTACTTATATAGCATTTCTTGAAACTGTCACAATTATTTATAAAGCGTTACGTGATTTCGCCCTCGACTATACCTCTTCCTTGTAGCATATTTACAGGAAAAGAAACGTATTATCCACAGTGATGGTGCACTGAGAGTATCACATAGCTCTTAAGATAACTAAAAAAGCGCTTCAGTGATGGAGAATTTGTTAACGAGTGTTTTGATGCTGCCACGACAGTCTTGTGTCCAGCGATACTTCCGGTTTTCGGAACAGTTCCTCCTTCACGAAGAACAATTAGCAGACATGTCGAAGGAATGGAAAACTTGGTGGAAGCAAATCTGAAAGATATGAATAAAGATTTATTCTTTTCTTCTTATTGGCTTTGAATGAAAGAGTGTGTGAAATGAATATTGCTCAGCTTGCTGTATTTGTGAGAGGTTTGGACGCTGAGTTCAATTTGATGGAGGAACTCCTTGATTTACTGCCAAAGCACGATAAACTACTGCGGAAGACATATTTTGTAGCTTCTGAAACATTATGGAAAGATATCAAATTGGTGGCAAAATACTTGCAACAGATGGAACTGCTGCATGACCGGTCAAAAGTTCGGTATCGCTGCTTTGATAAGGAACAAGATGGAAAGACTTGACATCCAACATTAAATACCCTCGACACAATGCGTCCTACATCGAGTTAATCTCCTGGAAAAATGTGCCGAAATAAGTGGCTCTTTTACTTTGCTGTAAAAACTGATAATACGAGGGACGATCTATAGATAATGCGACACTTTCTTCTCGGCCAGTCCCGGCTCAATTTGTTGTGGGACAGCGTGGAATATTCCTGCTTCAGCCCCTGTAGTTCCATGAATTTCCGGTAGGTGGCGGCTCTATATGTATCTTTCAAAACGGCGTCTGTATCGGAGGTGCGTTCCAGGCAGAGAGCTGTCATTCAGTTTCTTTTGACAGAAAACCAGAGAGTCGCTGTTGTCCATTGGCTCTTGAAGGATGTCTGGCAGTGAGCAAAAGCACGCCTTCTCTATTATCATAGCAAGACTGTCGCGCGTACCTGTCTGATGTTCCGCGTGCCGGCTGGCCCTACACAGTTTTGACTCCTGCAATGGTGGAAAACGCTGACATTTAATCGAGGTGGTCGACGAATCATAGTCAAACACTTCGCTGCACAACTGCAGCAATCTGTTAGCAGTGTTAACACCTTCGTCCACCAGTAAGGGAACTCAAAGGAGTGTGCCTTTCCTCATCCACACCACAGCCCCGGTCGCACACCTTCCGACTTCCATGTGTTTGGCTCAATGGAGAATGCACTCCTTGGGAAGCAGTACGTGGATGATGGGGAGGTTATTGATACAACAAGACGTTGGCTTCGACGTCGACCTGTGAAGGAGTACCATGCGGGCATAAAGGCCCTCCCAGTGAGGTGGCGTAAGCCCGTCACATGTATGGAGATTATGATGAAAAATAGGGTTTCATAGCCAACAGAGCGTGGAATAATACAGTGTATTGGAGTGATGAACAAAACCAACCTGATTTCCGAAACAAACGTGTTGCGTTACTTACTGAAGCCTCCTTGAGTAAGTAAAGTGAGGTAACACAGTTTGGGACACCGGCAGTTTAAATCCTTCCTGGCAGAACTGGGGTGTGATTATGGAGAATCGCCGTATTTTTGGGAATTACAGTGGCCGTGTAGAATTATGGTTTTAGAATTCTTTTGAACCTATTATCCATAGACATGAAATGAACGCCAGTGAAACAGTTTGGTGACCTACAGTGGATAATAGAAAAAAAATGGCTCTGAGCACTATGGGACTAAACTGCTGTGGTCATCAGTCCCCTAGAACTTAGGACTACTTAAACCTAACTAACCTAAGGACATCATACACATCCATGCCCGAGGCAGGATTCGAACCTGCGACCGTAGCAGTCGCGCGGTTCCGGACTGAGCGCCTTAACCGCGAGACCACCGCGGCCGGCATGGATAATAGATCTAGCCTCTTTAACTGACCCTACAATACACCTGAATGTCTTGACTACAACTTTGTAGGATAGACATAAATTAACTGTCGACGTTTTTGACACCGGTTTTGCATTTTAAAAGAAAATTGCTTTTGGTGGATAAAGCAACTTTCAGGAAGTACATTTAGATTTGGTGACTTACATAGATTTGAACTTGATGTTAGTGCTTTTGCAACTCATTTTGCAGTGGACATTGAAAGTGCGCATCCTAAAATTGGAGCTCTTTAACATCCAGTGTAATCGTGCGCTCATGGACAGCTTTTGTACCGCAGAAAGTATTGAAATTCCCTCGATGATATTTTGCGCAGTTGTTGAAATCAGCAAAGTCGAATCAACAAAGTCGAATCTTACGAGTAGTCTTATTGACAGAATGACATTTTCACTCTGCAGCGGAGTGTGTGCTGATATGCGGGCCCGCGAAAGGCTGATATGCGGGCCCGCGAAAGGCAAGGACCCGAGTTCGAGTCTCGGTCGGGCACACAGTTTTAATCTGCCAGGAAGTTTCAGTCTTATTGACATTTACGTGACTGGAGAGATACGTCTGATGACCAGTAATGCCACTCCAAACACAGACATGCTAGTGAAAAATTGTTTAAAGACAAAACTAGACCGATGGAAATAGATGTTTCTTCCTTATGCTAGCTCAGAACTTAACACTCCTCAGTAACACTACACTCTCAAGTAAATAGATGTTTAATAAAAAACGCTACTTTTCTTTGCTTAGTATTCTACGTCTTGTTGCATTTACGACCAGGAACCTAATGCGACGAGAGTGGTATTTCAGCCTCATTTTCTTGATAACCCCACCCCTTAGATTCCTAATGAACTGAACGACTGATTTTGGAACTTTTCATACTACTTGTAATTCCTGTGAACGTGTGGAATATATTAATTTGCGGTGCTGTAGTACTCGTTACGGCATGGCGCAGTGAAAAGATTATTTCTGATTTCTCTCTTTATCGCTCTGTTGTGCCTCTATCGCATCGCAGACGGTCAACAGCTTCTCCGTAGTCTGCCGGTGTAATGTAAACAAAGCTTTAACGATACATTAATGTTCAGGAGAAAGTGGAATATAAAGAAAAAGATGATCGGGCATGGTAAAAATCTAAAATTAAATTTCGTGCACTGAAAAAAACAAAAAAAACACGTGTTTTACAGCCTAACAACTGACATTCAAAGCATTATGTAAGTTATCGGAATTTTTAGCCCTCTGACTAAGGCAGAGTCATTCACAGGAGGGACAATGGAGGCTCACACCGACGGATCACACAAACAGATGAATGTAAACAAGAGGTGTCAACAAGGTTGATTAAGGACGACACTGCGACGAGAGGTGTAGGCCAGGGTCCTTCTGGAAGGACTACACTTCGAGAAGACGTGGGATTGTTCAGATGGCTCTGACGAATAGACGGACGACTGTAAATGCAAACCAGGTAGGGGTTATAGGCCGGCCGTGGTGGCCGAGCGGTTCTAGGCGCTACAGTGTGGAACCGCGCGACCGCTACGGTCGCAGGTTCGAATCCTGCCTCGGGCATGGATGCGTGTGATGTCCTTAGGTTAGTTAGGTTTAAGTAGTTCTAAGTTCTAAGGGACTGATGACCTCATCATTTAAGTCCCATAGTGTTCAGAGCCAATTGAACCATTAGGGGTTATAGGCAGACTGTCACCACGAACAGTCGGGAAGAGATTACTGGAAGGTGTGTTGAGATCTCGAGGTCCCCCACGTCGTTCACCGCTGACATATTCCGAAAGACAAAAGGTGCTAACATACTAGCATAGTGGACAGCCAGAGTCAACTGGCACAATGAATGGCGTTTTGTGGTGTTCAGCACTGAACTTCGCTCCTGTTTGCGGAGTGGTGGGGAGGGGGGGGGGGAGGAGGAGGGGCAGATCGACGCCACCGTGTCCTTAGATGATTTGGTGAAAGGTCACAGGAAGCAGCTCTTCTGTATTTATGGACAGATTTGGTAGCTGTTGACGGATGGCAGAATGCTCGCCACTATAAGGCATGAATGCTAAAACCTCATGTCATATCCTTCATCACCAGAGTACAAAATTGCATATTCCAACAGAAAATGCGTTAACCCCACTGCAGATCACATCACAAATGTCTTGAGTAATGTACGGAGCCCTCATTAGCCGCAGGGTCTCCTGAGGCGTCACCCATAGAGCATGTCTGCGATGACGCAAACTTTCATACGAGCGTCTAGCCAACAGTCTTCATGAATTGACATAGCATTTTTTCATGCAAGGAAAGACAATTCTTAGGATGACTTTCTATGGTTGTTTCCTTCCATGCCACAAGGAATGCAAGAGTTGGCGTCACACCATACTGACGTTCATGATGGTTGTCAGTTTTTAATGGAATAAACGTTTAATCATTTAATACGAGTTATGACACGGACATATCTGGAAAGTGTGATACATATTGAACTGTCGCTTCATGGTGCTAAGCTTTCCATCTTCATCATTTTGTATCTGGAGTAATACCATGTACTGTCCGACAACAATTGCTTAAAAAAAACATTTCTGCTTCAGTTGAGATTACTAAATACAGTGGACATAAATTCTAGAATGAAATTTTCACTCAGCGATGGAATGGGCGCTGATATGAAAATTCCTGGCTGATTAAAAGTGTGTGTAGGACAGAGACTCGAAGTCGAGGACCTAGGATTTCGCGGAGACGTGCTCTATCGACTGATTTATCGAGAGCTACGTAGGCAACACTCCTGGGAATTCTTCATGTTCTACCTTCCAAACTTCACAGAAGTTCTCCTGCGAAACTTACGGGCCTAGCACACCTGGAAGAAAGGATATTACGAAGATATGGCTTATCTACAGCTCAGGGGTTGTTTCCATGAAATTTTCACTTAGCAGCGGAGTGTGCGTTAATATGAAACTTCTTGGCAGATTAAAACTGTATGCCCAACCGGAATTCGAACTCGGAACCTTTGCCTATGGCGGACAGTTCCTCTTTGAGCACTTTGTCTACAACACTTCTCTGCGAAAGGCAGAGGTCCGGAGTACGTGTTTCGGTCTGGCATACAGTTTTAATCTGCCAACAAGTTTCGGCATGAATCCTACATTATCGACCACTGAAACACTATTTAAAATTTCATTTCTTTCTTTTATTGAGTACCTAGGGCCTCTGAAGAGTATTATATTTACGGCCATATCTTTCTTCTATTTTCTTATTACTCTCCTAAATTATCTTGTCAGGATTAGTCTACTATATACACACTATCTGAGTACCAGCCGTTTCCTAGGTATGCACTTATTCACGACTTCTATCAGTCCATCTCCTTCTTCCCCGTCTCTCAGCCCATCGGTACCTTGCCCCTCTCTCTGCCCATCTCCCCCTTCCTCTTCTCTCAGTACATTTCCTTCTTCCCTGTGTACCTGTATACCGAGGGAGGTGGCGCAGTGGCTAGCACACTGGACTCGCATTCGGGAGAATGACGGTTCAATCCCGCGTCCGGCCATCCTGATTTAGGTTTTCCGTGATTTCCCTAAATCGCTCCAGGCAAATGCCGCGATGGTTCCTTTGAAAGGGCACGGCTGACCTCCTTCCCCGTCCTTCCCTAACCCGATGAGACCGATGACCTCACTGTCTGGTCTTCCCCAAACAACCCAACCCCAACCCTGTCTACCAGTCCATATGCCTCTACTCCCTCTCACTGACCACCCCTTCCTCTCTCCTCTCTCTCTCCGTCAGCTCTTATCTGCCTTTCTGTTCATCACCTCGTTCCCCTCTATTTGTCCATCCCCTCATCTTTACATTTTTGTTAACCTCCTCTTCCCTCTTCTCTCTGTTTACCTCCTTCTCTTCTCTCCCCCTGTCCATCCCTCCTCGCCTCTCTCTATCTCCTTCTCCCCCCCTCTCCCTGCCGGTCTCCTCCAACCCCTCCTTCTGTTCATCACCTCCACATCCGATCCCTGTCCCCCTCCTCGTCCTCCTCTCTCTGTGTGTCTCCTCTTCCCTTTCTTTCTCCGTTTCTTCCTCCTAACCCCGCTGTCCACCTCCTCCTTCTCCCTCTCTGTCTGTGTACATCTCCGTCTCCCCTTTTCTCATCACTTTATCACCCTCACCTCAATAGAAGATTGCTGGTTCTTACCCTTATAGCATTTATTTCCAGATTCTAGGTAATACTTGTACCAAGTTTGATTGAAATCGATCCACTGGTTTAGGAAGAGCTTTTCATTTGCGGCTTTGGCCACGTACGCAATTACCACATGTGTTTCGTGTACATTTAACATATTTCAGCGACCTTTGACACATATTTCACCTGTATCTCTAGAGAATTTTAACCTGCAATTTCATTTTCACACAATTCATTGTTTATGACGTCATATCTCCTGAGATATGGGTCGTACGAGGATATATTTTTACAGGTACATTCAGTGACATATATGAATACTGTCTGAAAAATGTGTTGGGAGTAGAGTTAGTAGTAAAGGAATAATACAATACTGGCCATTAAAATTGCTACATCACGAATATTACGTGCTACAGACGCGAAATTTAACCGACAGGAAGAAGACGCTGTGATGTGCAAATGGTTAACTTTTCAGAGCATTCACACAAAGTTGGCGCCCGTGACGACACCTACAACGTGCTGACATGAGGAAAGTTTCCAACCTATTTCTCATACACAAACAGCAGTTGACCGGCGTTGCCTGGTGAAACGTTGTTATGATGCCTCGTGTATGGAGGAGAAATGCGTACCATCACGTTTCCGACTTTGATAGAGGTCGGATTGTAGCCTATCGCGATTACGGTTTATCGTATCGCGACATTACTGTTCGCGTTGATCGAGATCCAACGACTGTTAGCAGAATATGGAATCGGTGGGTTCAGGAGGGTAATACGGAAGGCCGTGCTGGATCCCAACGACCTCGTATCACTAGCAGTCGAGATGATAGGCATCTTATCCGCATGGCTGTAACGGATCGTGCAGCTACGTCTCGATCACTGAGTCAACAGATGAAGACGTTTGCAAGACAACAACCATCTGCACGAACAGTTCGACGACGTTTGCAGCAGCATGGACTATCAGCTCGGAGACCACGGCTGCGGTTACCTTTGACGCTGCATCACAGACAGGAGCGCCTGCGATGGTGTACTCAACGACGAACCTGGGGGCACGAATGTCAAAACGTCATTTTTTCGAATGAAACCATGTTATGTTTACAACATCATTATGGTTGCATCCGTCTTTGGCGACATCACTGTGAACGCACGTTGGAAGTGTGTATTCGTCATCGCCATACTGGCGTATCACCCGGCGTGATGGTATGGGGTGCCATTCGTTACACGCCTCGGTCACCTCTTGTTCGCATTGACGGCACTTTGAACAGTGGACGTTATATTTCAGATTTGTTACGAGCCGTGGTTCTACCCATCATTCGATCCCTGCGAAACCCTACATTTCAGCAGGATAATGCACGACCGCATGTTTCAGGTCCTGTACGGGTCTGTCTGGATACAGAAAATGTTCGACTGCTGCCCTGGTCATCACATTCTCCAGATCTCTCACCAATTGAAAACGTCTGGTCAATGGTGGCCGAGCAACTGCCTCATCACAATACGCCAGTCACTACTCTTGATGAACTGTGGTATCGTGTTGAAGCTGCATGGGCAGCTATACCTGTACACGCCATCGAAGCTATGTTTGACTCAATGTCCAGGCGTATCAAGGCCGTTATTACGGCCAGGGGTGGTTGTTCTCGGTACCGATTTCTCAGGGTCTATGCACCCAAATTGCGTGAAAATTTAATCACATGTCAATTCTAGTATAATATATTTATCCATTGAATACCCGTTTGTCATCTGCATTTCATCTTGGTGCAGCAATTTTCATGGCCAGTAGTGTAAATTAAAACGTCACGCATGGCGTGGCAGTTTATCTAGCACCTCAGTGTTTACGACGTCAGTCTCCTCAATTTTGGGTCGTACAATATATTCTTGCAAGTTCATTCAACGATATATGTGAATACCATGTGCCAATGTGTTGTGAATAGAGTTACTAGTACAGGAGTAACGAACTAATACGTTGTGGCTGATGCAGCAAATTTTATTGCGTGAAAATCGAAAATTTAGTAAGCGAAAAACTTTTATCCGTTCATCATTTTGCTAGTGGTGTCAGCTAGAAAAATTCTCATAAAGGGGTGAAATAGTGTGTAAAGTTTCTTGCAACTCACTAAGTGCTCTCATTCTCTAATTCATTATGAATGAAGTCTGGCTATTTGCGCGTCGTGAGGTAAAATACTTTTTCATCCTCAATTTCACCCCTTTGAGAGGGAGTTGGTTCTGGCCCCCAAAGTGGTTGTTTCCAGACAGGAGACGATATATGTAACAAGTTTGGTCATAACCGATCTGGTGCTTTACGAGGATGTGCTGAACATACATACACACACTTTTCTGATATCTATGGGTTACATACATTGCTTAGCTAGCGCCCAGTAAAATCCCAGATGTGTTCCGTCGGATCTGAATCAGGCGAACCTGGTGGCCGACACATCAGTGGGATTTACTGTCATTCTCCTCAAACCTCTGTAGCACGATACAGGCCTTGTGACCCCGACATTTATCCTGCAGGAAGATGTCTTTGCCATGAGGAAAGATATCAAGCATGAAGGAATCCAAATGGTCCACAGTAATGTTCATGTAGTCCACAGTTGTCATGATGCCTTCGGTTATTACCAAAGGCGCCATGTAAGCCCGAGTGAAAGTGCTCTACTGCATAATACTGCCCCAATGGCCTGCGTTTATGACGCGATCCATTTTTGGAGCAGTCGTCTGTCTGGATGACGGCGTAATCACACACTAGAATTCACATGCTCTAATAAGAAACGCAATTCAACGGACCAGGTGACAAGTTTTCATTGATCCACGGTCCATCTCGATGATTCCGTGGCAACGGTAATCGAAAATGGTAATGGCTTTGAATCAATAATGAACCACGTAAAGTCATGAGTCCTGGAGCCGAATGTTCAAATATTTGCGTTGAACTGTGTGCCCTGAAACAATTATACCTGCAGTAACGTTCTGCTCAGTCGTCAACCCTGCCACAGTTCACCGCCTATCCTGCCTTACAGAGCGGACGAGTCTTGGAACTCCACCATCTGTGGTCGAGAGAGGTGGCGTAGGGATTAACACACTGAAGTCGTATTCGGGATGACGACGGTTCAAATCCCCGCCCGACCATTCAGACTGTGGGTTTTCGTGATTTACCTAAATCACTCCACGCAAATTTTGTGTTGGTTCCTTTGAAAAGAGCACAGCAGCTTTTCTTCACTACCCTTCGGTAATCAGAGCTTGTGGTCCTTGTCTACTGATCGCGCTGTCGACGGGACTTCAACCTCTGATGTTCCTTGCTTCCTTCTTTCACCAATTGTGATCACTTTGTCAGCTGCTCGTAGTTTTACTGTCCTTACCCCACTTTCCAAAATGCTCACGACAGACGCATGCGAACACTCAACCTAATTTGATATTCCCTTGATACTCGTTCCCAGGTGCCGGGCCATAAAGTCATAGTTGTTTATGACAGGGGTTTTTTCGATTCGCGATGTGTATCGATGCTAGAATAAGCCCCCAGTTGTCTCCGCAGGCTTTTAAACTCGCAGAGGACGGTGTCACAATTTCTGACTCATCAGTGTATGTTTAAATCTACCTGTACAGACGTTATTTGGAAGTCATATTTCGAAATACATTTAGTTTTCGTGTTAATGTTATAATTATGTAGACGAGGAGACAGAAAGTTAGAACAGATGATGCCAAAGTTATCAACATATAAGTAATCAATAGCAAAAACAGAATAGTAATAAAAACTATCATCAACAACCTTGCAGGACTATATCAGTACATATCGGGATTCTGCACCCACGAGACATCCTTTTCCAACACCCAAGATGATAAGCAATATACAACGCCCCATAAAGTGCGTACTGTACCCGGGGTTTATAAGTTGCGTTGTGAGTCTAGCATTTCACACGTACAGTGTCAGAATGTTGTGGAGAACATCGATGCCAGAACGAATATCGATTTTTGAACAAAAGCAGTAGACAAAAATCTCGTTTGATATGTCCACCTACTGGGTCCTTTCACCAAATAAGCCGTTGACATCATATTGCTCAAGAACAAGTTGAACTAGAACAGCGGATGTAGTCCTTGTGGTGTGTGCAAACGATTAAGAGGCTCTAGACTACTACTCCTAGTGTTTTAGTTTACAACGAAGTCTGTGGCCCTCCTTGGATCCATCCATCGCAGGTGCTGACATAATTTGAGTTACAATATGTGTAGATCCAGGCTACAGCATAACGTAAATCTGTCGATCGTTACACACAAAATGTACCAGCACAGTGTTCGTTACAAAGCCAGCACATCCTAAATCACGAACTTAAGAGAGTCAGTTCTACACGGTGATCACAGTAGAAGTCATCTGAAGTGATATTACATACCTAACACAGCCGGCCGGTGTGGCCGTGCGGTTTAGACGCTTCAGTCTGGAACCGCGAGGCCGTTACGGTCGCAGGTTCGAATCCTGCCTCGGGCATGGATGTGTGTGATGTCCTTAGGTTAGTTAGGTTTAATTAGTTCTAAGTTCTAGGCGACTGATGACCTCAGAAGTTAAGTCGCATAGTGCTCAGAACCATTTGAACCATACCTAACACAAAAGTGGAAAAAAATAACTGTATCCATTACGTATTGTTTCATACCCAACTGAAGAAACATAAATGCTATTGTTAGTACAGTCGTGCTGCAGTTATGGTGTTTAAGTTACTGAAGCTATTATTAGTAACAAACGAACGTGTTGAATTGAAATGAGAAAGGCAAGAATTCAAATGTCACTGAAAGGCGATATAAATACAGAGTGTTCGGAAATTCCTGTTCCAAAGTTGCAGGACTTGTACAGGGGAGTGAGTACATAATATTTAGGATAGAAACCCGCATCTATGACGGTTTTGGTCCGGATATTTAACTCGTCCACTTCTGCCTGAGGAACTGAGTTGGGCGTGACATGGTACAATTATATGGTAGCGATTCGAAAACAAACTTAACGTAACATCTATTTATCACCTAACCACATTTGCTTGTTTTAACACTTAAACTTTACATGTTTACAGCATTCCAAAATAAAAAAGAACCCAGTATACTCTATGTACACAACGTAATGTTTAAGTGTTAATACAAACAAATCCGCTTAAGTGACAAATGGATATTTCTTTATGTTTCCTTGTGGAATGTTACCTAATAATCGTACTGTGTCACGCCCAATTCAGTTCCTCAGTTAAACATCTGAACTGAAATAGTCATAGAATGGAAACGGTTTCCGGACATGGGTTTCTACTCAAAATGTTAAGTACTCGCTCCACTCTAGTCCTAGAAGTCTGAACCTGGATTTCAAAACATATTACGTTAAGATTACGTTAAAAGTTCAGTAGAGTGTGTGCATACGTTTCGTGATATGTACGATAAGTGTTTACAAGTTTTTCAAAAAAATGGTTCAAATGGCTCTGAGCACTATGGGACTCAACATCTTAGGTCATAAGTCCCCTAGAACTTAGAACTACTTAAACCTAACTAACCTAAGGACATCACACACACCCATGCCCGAGGCAGGATTCGAACCTGCGACCGTAGCAGTCCCGCGGTTCCAGACTGCAGCGCCAGAACCGCTAGACCACCGCGGCCGGCTACAAGTTTTTCATCTGTTGTAGATTCAATGGCATTGCATTACGTCCTGCCAGCTCTTGAAAGCCACCTGTTATTATTGGTAGCCTGTCAAGTATATATTACGCTATCGTGCTTGGGGACCATGGCTTAGGACACAGATGTTAAGTCCCATAGTGCTCAGAGCCATTTGAACCATTTTTGAACCATGGCTTAGGACCCGAAACGAAGATGAGATCTGGGATCCTCCAGAGATGACAGCTTTGCGACAGGTACAGGATCTACCGACAGCAACATGCACGCAGGCTGCAGTAGTAATTTAATCTGGAGGAATCGCGCCACCACTAAATAATGGTTGCCGGAAACTGCCAGCCCACCAGTACGGTCTTCATTCACTTCCAGCTGTGATATTTCCATACTGAATCGAAATGGTGACTACGTTTTGGTACACCGATATCTGGAAGAATTCAGCCTGTTCCGTATGGCAAATTAGGGGTGTATTATTTGCATTTTCTCCAACACCCGAAAATGGATCTAGAGAAAAGTCTGCACTTGCGGCTAGAGGATTTTTCAGTCAATACGAAACTTGCTATTAATTTTAACCTGTGAATATTAGCAATATCAGTAAGTTCTTCATTGCGCTCGTCGCTTTATACTTTATTTCCTGAAATGCGATCTAATTTGTATTCATTTTGTGTGTGTGTGTGTGTGTGTGTGTGAAAGGGGGGGGGGGGGAGACGGGTAGAGAGAGAGAGAGAGAGAGAGAGAGAGAGAGAGAGAGAGAGAGACAGAGACAGAGACAGAGGAAGAGCGAGGGAGCGACGGGTAGGAAATGGGCGAGAGAGAAAGACACTGGTAGGAGATGGGAGAGAGAAAACGGCCGAGTGGGTGGGCGGTTAGCTGAAGGTCGCACGTCTTTTATTTTTAGGTAATGAGAGAGTGGCTGGGCAGATGCATGATTTACGCACTTGTGCAGCTCCAGTAAGGGCGTGCGGGGCATTCTACGTTACGAGGCTTAGGGATATGTTGGCTGCATCGGTGGTCTCCATGAATAAACTGGATGGGTGCTGTTTTGTACCGCCAGTTTGTCAACCCACTTTCCACCGTTGCGTCATAGCGGTTGCTCTCCCTCACGTATTTGTTGGATGTATGATTATAGATGAGCATCACTTTCCTACGTATCATACATAAGGTGATATTAAACAGCCACCAGCGCGCACAGAGAGGGCTAAAAAGAAGCCATAAGTTGCAGGTTGAGTGTTGGGGCGGAAGAAAACGTAGCTGTCCTGGCAGTTTGATACTGTGTGCAGAATAATGAGCCATTACTCAGAGACAATTGGTGTACACGTGTTGTAGAGCTGCATACCAAAGTAGTAACAAAGATCATTACTTATTGAGACATACAACAGAAAACTGGCTAGGGAAGAGGAGGGTTTCAAAATGTGAAATGTTGTTTGCAGCTTCAATGACAAGCTAATCTTAAGTGATAATATCAGCTGCCTGCGCTTCAGTTGCGCTAGCGAGGGTTCACGTCTATTAATTTCTTATTCTTGTCTTAATGATTGCTTAAATGATACTGAATTATTACTTATTTATTATTCGTATAATGTTGCGTTAGCATCAAGCTGTGTAAATAATCACAACCTAGCATTGCAAAAGTGATGCATATAGCGTTACAGGTGAGCGGAAATTGGTTATTCTCACCCTATTTTGAGCCTTAACCGCACAGATCGGTCCTTGAATGCATCCTGTGTGTTTAGTGTATTCATTGCAGTAAGTGCGTAACGTTTAGTAAAACCTAACTTACAGTATGACCATATTCGTATCTACTGGGTGATGTTCACGGTCCATTGTTACAGCTCCGGAAAATTTCACGTTCATATATTTTCAGTTTTTTCATGATGTCTGCTCGCGATGGGTCAGCAGCTTTCACTAAATTCTTGTCATCTGACAATAAGCACGTCGAAATGTATTGATTTAAGGTTAAGTTTTTCATGTTGCTGAGCAGCAGTCATACAATACATTTTAAAGGAACAGACCGCCATTTGACTGTTTAATTGTTTATTTAAGTATAACCCAGGAGTCGGCCTTTTATACCACTTTCAAGTATTTGATTTTTATTATTTAACACATATTGCACGACACTAAACATGTTGTCAGGCTCAAAGTTGGCCATCAATTAAGAAAAAATAGGCATCTCATGAAATGCCAGATGTAAAATCACCATCTTGTAATAGATCAGTAAATAATCGTGGGAACATGTCATATTTAGTAGAAACAGGCTTACGCTGGTAAATAAAAGATGAGTACATTTCTTAAATCGTAAAGATAGTCATTGCGATTTAAGGACATAACAAATTACAAATGATTGAAACAACATTTTCTATAAATATTAGATTTTTAGACCACCTATTAGATTTTTTGAGGATATGGGTGTATTCCACCCTAACCTTTTTTTAACCTATAAAACCTAGAGCTAAATGGTAAAAATTCCACAAAAATCTGCAATCTGTGTAACTCACATATTAAATAAGGTGCATTCAAATTGCTCTGCTCAACGAGAAAGATTTATACGACGTTGAATTCAAGAACTGAGTGCCTAATCATTCATATTCGCAGAGGGAATAGAATGATACGCAATCAAGTTTGAGAGAGTCGCGTTGAGTAGTGTAGAATACATATTTGTACCTCCACTGTTCGTAGAAGACTGGTTACTGTTGGTCTTCCAGTACACTGGTTAAGAACGGAAGCCATATCAGTATCTGTAATCGATAAGAAGAGACCCATTTGAGCTAGCGATATTGAAACCCAACTGCGAATGACTGGATCAAGATGGAAGACTCTCTTTTACAGCTTCTTAAAATTCCCTGAAATAAAGCTTCTTTCTAAAGAAATGCACATTTCTGTCGAGACACACTACTAAAAATTGAGTGATTTCTAGCATCTGTTTTGACAACCGTTTAAAACTTTATGCAAATATTTCCTTATTTGCCATTACCGACTTGCTCTGTACACAAAAGCACGTTTTTCTTATGTGGTGATAGCAATCACTATCTGATGAGAAGTACTGATAAATTGTGTGGCACTCAATTTCTGTTTTGGTGAGGAGCATCATGTTCTTAATGGGATAGGTGGCTAATATAATCTTGGAACATTAATGGCTCAACAGCAATATAAAAATGTCTGGAGGAAAATGTTCTGTCCCAGTTGATGGAGTGGTTTCCACGTGGTAACTTTGACATCGTGCATTATGAAGCACCATATTATAAAGCCAAATAAATCACAGAACATTTGGGTGAAAATGATTTGAAATCTTTTTCATGACCTGCGAACAGCCCAGACATTAGCTGAATATTATAAAGCCTAATAAATCACAAAACTTTTGGGTGAAAATTATTTGAAATCTTTTTCATGGCCTGCGAACAGCCCAGACATTAGCAGAATAAGACATCTGGTAAAAACTGTGAAGTAAACATTGAAGAAAAACCACCATGACAACCAAGGTGTAGCTCATCGAGATTCTTACAGAAGTACAGCACTCTGCTAAAGGAACTAATATTTGCACATTTTTTGTAGAAAGCAATCACAGTAGAATCGAATTATTAATAACGGTGAGAGGCGCGAGCGAAAAATATTAGTTTCACATTTAATCATTAAAGAATTGAGTATGTAACACATGTATGTTGCTCTTCGCAAAAATATATATATTGCATATTTCCAGATATGTAACCAGAATTCATTGCTTTTCCATAATTGCACGTTTTACAGCATATATTTTATATTATGCCACTTGCCTCTGAAGACGATTACACTGATGCGATGGGAAGTCACACTGAATATGATGAAAAAACATTCTAGTTTTTCAAAGGCAGGAATAATGAACCAAATTTTAGCGTAAGATCTTATCACTGTCTTGTGGTCAATGTATCTAAAGTAGAGCCTAACCCATAAACACTTCCTGAGGGGCACTATGTAATTGGAATCTCTTTTACCGCAATGTTGGTAGAAATTCCAAATATTGTAATTTAGTGCGAGCAGATTGAGAACTGTTTGGAACAAATATTAGTGTGGTAGTTATCGTCACAGGGCACACTCAGTCCCGTAAAGCAATGAAAGATCACCTGCGACTTGAACTATTCATTATATGCTGCACATCACATCCTCATGAAAAGTAAGTTGCCTTAAGCTAATCGCCTGAAAATTATGAAAGACTTTGCACAACTTATCACAGTACTACAATTCTGCAAGACACTACTCAACAGGCAGTATCTACACTTCCTACATAAAGCTGGTCGGTACTGCAGTAATTTACGCTTATGCCCAACACAAGTATTTCAGTTATGTCTACAGTCTCCATATAGCGGGGATGTAATTAAATATTATAATCGACATACAGATCTGCAATATTCCTAAAAAGCAATACGACATAAATAATGAAATTAGCCTCGCAACATCCACTGCGATTCTGCAAATAAGTAGTTAATACTCATGAATCATCACAGTCGGAGTAAGTGCAGAGCTGTTTACTAAATGCAGCAGCATCTCGATCACATTGCTGTACTACAGAAAATAGCCAGGAAAATCTTTTCTCAGGTAAACCCACGAGAGCGTGATATTGACATTATAGCCACAAGAGGTGTTTAACCGGAAAATGCGACTACAAAGCAACACGACGAACTACTGCATTATTCATGTTTTAGTCAATTAATTGGCATCGCTTAAACCAGAGACACGTTGCGTTGCGTGATATATTGCCAAGTATTGAAACAAGTAATACTTATAACGTCGAGCGCAGGCCCCCAACCACTGTGTCGGAGGGATAAAAAGTACTGTTAAAACAATGGGATGTTCGACCGCACCCAGTGACAAGGGATATAGAGATCTCAGAACGGGCGACACCCTATCATTAGCACGTGTGCATGGCTTTAATCATCTCTTCAGGAGCACTCGTATTAACATACGGCTTGTTTATTATAGAGATATTATCCTATGTTATATGTGAACAAAAGATAACTCGGCATCGTAATGAAGCCTACAAGAACCTGACCGAAATGAATGGCCTTGCTGTCACCTGTATCTCCAGTAACTTATCAAAGATAACTCACTGCAAAGACTATCGCAGTGCCGTTAGCGAAATCACATTGCCGTAGACATTGAAATTAATTTTAATATGGAATTATATGTCCTAGTTAGCGTTTGTTTGATTATCAGTTCTGCTCTTTTAAGCAGGCCACAGCTCTGAATTTTAAGAACTAATGCCACTGTATTGCATCGATTGCGCCGTACCACAGGCAGAAACGCACATCAGATATTTCAAAGGCTCGTAATTAGTACTAAATCACTAGTTTCACAAACTTTATTAACAGGTCTTTCCAGACCTAGTTTCTATTATGGGAAAAGTCAATAGTTGGGCATAATTAAAATAATAAAATATGAAATTGTTACCATCAAAATTTGATGAACTCATAATCAACATCACCATCAACCTTATTATTGTTATCATCAACAGTCTTTGACATCAACTGCTGGGTATAAATTCGCCTAGTGTTTACCATGTGATATTCACATCCACATTGCTCTCGCATGCTTCTCGCTTACCCACCTTGCATTAGGTCGTCGTCTCGGATTGTCTGTTCCTACATTTTCCCGTTATTCCTAGCGACTTCCGATGAAATACATACTCATCACCGGGCTGTGTGAGATGTTCATTTGCACAGTCTTATGGCTGATGTGTTCATGGTTTTCATTATTTTACTTTAATTATAAATGGTTTGCAGGCTTACTTTCGTAATTGCTCTCATAATCTCTACCAATCTTCCGTCACGTTAGTCTGCATTAGAGGAATTCAGCAAAATGTCATCAGAAAAACGAAGGTGATTTAGTTACATTTCATAATAGTTATTCGTTGTTTTTGTGATTGTTTAATAATCTGGGACTAATGATAGCAATTTTGTTGTTACGGTTTGTGGTTGTCTGACCATTCTTCCAACTTTGAATTTCTTACTATTCTGATGAAGCGTAATGGGCTTACCGCAATGAAATGTGTATTCTTCACTTTACTACTAATTACCTGTTTCTCAAGCACTGTAGTATGGATTTCGTTGAAACCAATTCACAAGCTTTTGCAAAATTTATGGATCTTATATAAACTGCCAATTAATACACATTGCTCCGTTCTTTAATTTCGTTCTTCAAAGAGTTTGAGGATATAGGGCTCTGAGCACTATGGGACTCAACTGCTAAGGTCATTAGTCCCCTAGAACTTAGAACTAGTTAAACCTAACTAACCGAAGGACATCACAAACATCCATGCCCGAGGCAGGATTCGAACCTGCGACCGTAGCGGTCTTGCGGTTCCAGACTGCAGCGCCCTTAACCGCACGGCCACTTCGACCAGCATTTCGTTCTTCACTAGTAAATGTTAGAGTGTTCTATATTCACAACTAAACCCAACTTCTTTCTTTGCTGATTAAAGTATGAGTATCTCCCCCACATTATAGAAACTATGTCGATGGGTCTGTAGTTTTTCATGTCTTGTCTATTCTCTTAACCGTAACGTAGGAAAATCACAGTTTGTTCGACGTTGGGGAAGTGTATTATTTCACAAACATTCTATCAACAATTTTGCAATTTCATTTTGTATTAATTTCCTCCAGCTTTAACCATTTACTTTGAAACACTATCATTTCTAGGTTCTTTCCGTTTCTTCATGCCTCTAATGTCCGCCCCAGTAGCTGAGTGGTCAGCGTGACGGATTGCCGTCCTCTGGGCCCGGGTTCGATTCCCGGCTGGGTCGGAGATTTTCTCCGCTCAGGGCCTGGGTGTTGTGTTGTGTTCATCATCATTTCATCCCCATCCGGCGTGCAGGTCGCCCAATGTGGCGCCGAATGTAATAAGACCTGCGATATGGCGGCCGGACCTGCCCCGCGAGGGGCCTCCCGGCCAATGACGCCAAACGCTCATCATCATCATCATCATCATGCCTCTAATGGACTTATGTACCTCATCTGGTGCTGTTTCTGAATGTCATTGTTTTCATTATCAACAATCCATGATTTTTATTCATCACGTGAACTAAAGAAACATTTAGGGATATCCTCAAACTCTTGGGTCATTGTTCTGCGTTCTTACTTACTGTGCTATCCATCATCTTACCTGTTCAATTGTGTATACCCACGGCATGTTTATGTTTCGTTTTCATGTACAAGCAGTATGTGTCAGTCATTGTCGTCAGTGTTAAATATCTTTCTGCTGTAGCAAGGAACTTCAATGGCTGTCGAAAATGACTGTTTTTGAAGGTTTATTTGGGAGCACAGTAAATAAGTTTCACTTTCACGTAAGAGGAGCAGACATATGGAAATCTACATCTACATCTACATGGTTACTCTGCAATTAACACTTAAGTGCCTGGCAGAGGGTTTATCTGACCATTTTCATACTACTTCTCTACCATTCCACTCTCGAATGGCGCGTGGGAAAAAGGAACACTTAAATCTTTCCGTTCGAACTCTGATTTCTCTTATTTTATTATGATGATCATTCCTCCATACGTAGGTGGGTGTCAACAAAATATTTTCGCATTCGGAAGAGAAAGTTGGTGATTGAACTTTCGTAAATAGATCTCGCCGCAAGGAAACCCGCCTTTGCTTCAGTGACACTCTCACCCCTATTGCGCGATAACACGAAACAAGCTGCCCTTCTTTGCACTTTTACGATGTCCTCCGTCAATCCTACCTGGTAAGGATCCCACACCGTGCAGCAATATTCCAGCAGAGGAAGGACAATTGTAATGTAGGATGTCTCTTTAGTGGGTTTGTCGCATCTTCTAAGTGTTCTGCCAACAAAGCGCAGTCTTTCTTTCGCCTTCCCCACAATGTTATCTATGTGGTCTTTCCAATTTAAGTTGCTCTTAATTGTAATTCCTAGATATTTAGTCGAATTGACAGCTCTTAGATTTGTGCGATTTATCGTATACCCGGATTTCTTTTATTACCCATGTGGATGACCTCGCACTTTTCATTGTTTAGTGCCAATTGCCACTTTTCGCACCATACAGAAATTCTTTCTAGGTCATTTTGTAATTGGAACTGATCATCTGAGGATTTTACTAGACGGTAAAATACAGCGTCATCTGCAAACAATCTAAGGGGGCTGCTCAGAATATCACCTAGATCATGTATGTAAATCGGGAACAGCAGCGGGCCTATGACACTACCTTGCGGAACGCCAGATATCACTTCAGTTCTACTCGATGATTTACCGTCTATCACTACGAACTGTGACCTCTCTGAGAGGAAATCACGAATCCCGTCACACAACTGAGACGATACTCCATATGCAGGCAATTTGATTAATAGTCAGTTGTGAGGAACAGTATCAAACGCCTTCTGGAAATCTAGAAATATGAAATCTATCTGAGATCCCTTGTCGACAGCACTCATTACTTCATGGGAATAAAGAGCTAGCTGTGTTGAACAAGAACAATATTTTCTGAAACCATGTTGGTTATGTATCAATAACTAATTTTCTTCAAGTCCAAAATCCTACTGCAAATTGAGGTCAGTGATATAGTTCTGTAATTCAATGGGTTACTCCTGTTTCCTTTCTTGAATATTGGTGTGACATGTGCTACTTTCCGGTCTTTAGGAACAGACCTTTCGCCAAGTGAGCGGTTGTATATGATTACTAAGAAAGAAGCTATTGTATCTGCATACTCTGAAAGGAAACTGATTGGTATACCATATGGACCGGAAGACTTGCCTTTCTTAAGTGATCTACGTTGTTTCGCAACACCTAAGGTATCTACTTTTATGTCACTCATGCTAATAGCTGTTCTGGTTTACAATCCTGGAATATTTACTTCGTCTTCTTTCGCTAAGGAGTTACGGAAAACTGTATTTAGTAACTACGCTTTAGACGCACCATCATCGGTAACATTTCCGCTATCGCTATAGCGCAGTGACTATTAAAATCATCTCGCATTGACGTCTGCACTAAATTTCGAGCTTCCGTGAAACTCAACCAGTTTTGGGGATTTTGCGTTCTTCTGAATTTGGCATGCCTTTTTCGTTGCTTCTGCAACAGCGTTCTGACGTGTTTTGTGTACCATGGTGGATTAGTCCCGTCTCTTATTAACTTACGCAGTATGAATCTATCTATTACTATCGATACTGTATTTTTGAATTTGAGCCATATCTGGTCTACACTTACATAATTAGCTTGGTAGGAATAGAGACGCTCTCTTAGGAAGGCATCAACCGAATTTTTATCTGCTGTTTTAAATAGACATATTTTGCGTTCATTTTTAGTGGTTTTGGTTGATATGATTTTAAGCCTCGCTACAATGACCTTGTGTTCACTAATCCCTGTATCCGTCACGACGCTCTCTATTAGATCAGGAATATTTGTGGCTAAGAATTCAAGTGTCTTTTCGCAACCATTTACAATTCGTGTGGGATCATGAACTAATTGTTCAAAGCAATTCTCAGAGAAAAAATTTAGTACAATTTCGGAAGATGTTTTCTGTCTACCACCGGCTTTGAACATGTATTTTCGCCAACAAATCGAGGGTAGATTGAAGTCTCCACCAATTATAAATGTATGAGTGGGTAACTTATTTGTAATGAGACTGAAAATTTCTTTGAACCGTTCAGCTATTATATCATCTGAGTAGGGGGCACGGTAGAAGGAGCCAATTATTAATTTGGTTCGGCTGTTGAGTATAGCCTCTACACACAATAATTCGCAGGAACTATCTATTTCAACTTCCTAAAAGATAAACTACTAGAAACAGACACAAAATGGTTCAAATGGCTCTGAACACTACTGGAATTAACTCCTGAGGTCATCAGTCCGCTAGAACTTAGAACTACTTAAACCTAACTAACCTAAGGACAGCACACACATCCATGCCCGAGGTAGAATTCGAACCTGCGACCATAGCAGTCGCGCGGTTCCGGACTGAAGCACCTAGAACCGGTCGGCCACAGCGGCCGGCTATAATGATTTCAGCTTCAGTGCTTTCTACTAGCGCTTGAAGCTCTGGTATTTTTCCAACACATCTACGACAGTTTACAACTACAATACCGACTGTTTCTTGGTCGATTCTCATCGTTTCTTTGCCCTGTACCGTTTGAGACTGGAGCTCTTTTTGATCTTTCCCGAGACTGTCTAACCTAAGGAACCGCCCAGTCCTCGCCACACAGCCTCTCGTACCCGTGTAGCCGCCTCCTGTGTGTAGTGCACACCTGACCTATTTAGCGGAACCCGAAACCCCACCACCCTATGGTGCAAGTCGAGGAATCTGCAACCTACACGGTCGTAGAACCGTCTGAGTCTCTGATTCAGACCCTCCACTCGGCTCTGTACCAAAGGTCCTCAATCGGTCCTGTCGACGATGCTGCACATGGTGAGCACTGCCTTCATCTCGCTAGAAAGACTAGCAGTTTTCATCAACTCAGATAGCCGCCGGAAACCAGAGAAAATCTCTTCCAGTCCATGGCGACACACGTCATTAGTGCCGACATGAGCCACCACCTGCAGTTGGATGCACCCTGTACTCTTCATCGCATCCGGAAGGACCCTTTCCACGTCTTGGATGAGTCCCTCCGGTATGCACACGGAGTGCACATTGGCTTTCTTCCCGACCTTAGCTGTAGTATCCCTAAGGGGCTCTATCACCCGCCTAACATTGGAGCTCCCAGTGACAAGCAATCCCACCCTCTGCGCTCGTCGGACCTCTCAGGACAACCGGCCACTGCCGCAACAGGCGAGGCCGCCCTTGCTGGCTCAGAAGTATTTTCAGCAGTGGGCAGTACCTCAAACCTGTCACGGAGGCGTAAGGGTACAGCCTTGCGGCCAGCACCAACTTTCGCCTTCCGCCCAGGGATTCGCGACCCCGCCACCGTTCCCCAATCACCGTCAGGCATGCGTCGACCTGCAGGGACGTCCGAATCCGAGGGCGCAGTGACATCAGAGATCCCAGGCGATGCTACAAGTTCCAGAGGCGCCAAAGCCTCGGTAGTCCCAATGTCACCGCGGCCCAGGGCAATAGCCTGGATCCTGTCGACCACGGCCAACACAGCTTCCAGCTGTTTACGGACGGTGGTCAATTCCCCTGAATCCGTACACAACAGGCGCAGTGCCTATCCATCCCTAACATTCTTTTTCCTCTCTTTTATGTCACAAGCCATTCAAAACAAGCAGATGACTGACGACTACGCGAATTTACACTATACGGGTATTAAAACGCGATGCTACAACTCTCAAATACTATAATACGCCCGAAATTTGTGAATTAAACTATAGAAGTACCCAAAAATACGCAAAGAAATTAAGAATTAAACTATAAAACAGGTAAGTGAGCTAAGAGTACGACTTGCTGCTGGCTGCTGCTAATCCAACGGCGGCAGAGAGCTCACTCAAAGGGTAATATTGTACCCTTAAAGTGATCAGTTTCAGGAACCGAACTATGAATAAATAATATGTGTAACAGGAAGAAACATTTGGAAATAATGGTGTATCGTGTCCCAGTTCTTTCTGCCTGAATGAATTTCAAGGTGGTGAAGCAATTATTTCTCAGGCGCTTTCAGTCTCCGTCACGTCAGTAAGTCACGTAATAATTGTCTGTATACAAGAATTAAAACGAAACCAATCAGTCAGCTCAGTGTAATATTATTACCGTTAAACACCTGTAACTCGTTTACGTAATAATGTTCAGGAAGCCTATAGAAACATTATATACTCGTATAACGTCTAGTATCTGTTCCCCTAATTATGCCAGCTACCGATACTTGAAGGCTACATATGTAGACAGAGCTGTAATGTGCAGAATTACAACGGCAAAGAATGATCATAGCTTTTTTGTGAAAACTAAACTGCAAGAGGAATTATTCTTCATGAAGAACAGCTGCTTAATTACATTGTCACAAAAAGAATCTTGAACAAAATACCATATGACGAACAGTCAGAACACAGGGATTTTCTTATAAGATAAACAAAATCATTTTGGTGGTACGAGTTCACGTAAGGTCTACGATTTCATTAGTTGCTATTACGATCTTTACTGTCTCAGATCACTACAACATGAGGAAGTATACAGTTTATGATAAAGTTCAGTGCTATGACTTCAGTTCAAGAGAGCTGAACGATACCTTGGCATCTGACAACAAATTACAAGGGAACAGACCTTCTACTTGAGCTTCAAAACATGATTAATTTTTTTTATTATTGTTTACGGTATCCAGACGTCAAACGTCCAACCAGCATCTAAAACATAAGATTGCGTTAAATGTTTCAAAGGTGCAGAACAAATAAGCTTCCGACCAATTTATAATCGAAGACATTCGTTATATCGGAATGCTATAATGTCCACAAAGGTTTCTGGCGCTCTTATCACAAGCAAAAACACGCAGTGAATTTGAATTACGATGTTCCTAAGTACTTTTGCAGGCACTATAAATTAAACGTCCGTTTCTGAAGTTGTCATCCCATTAATGGCCAAATCGTAGAAAAAAAAACATAAATCATCTGCGTATTGTATCATGTTTGTACTGCCGAGCAGGCTGGCATGTGAATTTCTTGTATGTAAATGAAATACCAAAGCCTATAAAGTCTAAGCTAGCGACAATAAGTTTCTCGTGCATTAAGTGAAAACCTTTGCCCTTTCAGACACAGGCAATTAACTGCGCTCTCCCGCGATGAGAGGATTCCGATGGTGTCAGGCGCTTGAATTGCAATACAGTCGGAAGATCAGTCTACGGGGTAGGTTTTCAGCAGAAAGATAGCAGTTTAGTCATAAACTGGAGCCAGTTTGTTTGTATACGGATAACTGCGGAAGTTTATTGTGGTGAACTGCAGTTATTGATATCACTGAGGAAACGAATACTGCAGTCGTAGTTCCTAGGTGCTACTTTGTGAGGAAAGTAAGGCGAAACACTGTTCTCTCTATTTCAGATCCGTAACTCAATAAATCTTACTCAGCCACCAACTGCTGAGTGTGAAACTTGAAGAGATATCGCAGTATTTAAAAAGTTGAACTCAAATTTGTTGGGAACTGAAATAAGTTCACTGTGATCATCGAGATGTAGGTTTGCCGGGGCGTACCTAAACCACATTAGGAAATGCCTGGATAGTTGCTTGGAAGTAATTACGGCCGAGTAGTTCTTCCCAACAGACTGGCCCCACGCTCAAATGACTGTATTGAAAACACATTAAATTCTAAGAATGTCGGTTCTTTGTTTCCTGATTTGGAGCTTGTATGAATCGTTAGTGCCAGATAAGCAAGATGGAATCAGTAAACATGCACCGGAAATGCGGCAACGCTCACGATGGAGACCTATAAATACTGAAGTAAGTCTCCGGAAAGACTTGAAAAGAATGTCAGTTGCATGTATTAATGACAACTTCGTCGTTTGATGTCATACAAGCATGTAAAAACATATCGAAGCTTTGGATTTTATGTTGGTCCGGAAATATTTCAATTGCTCTTGTCCCCTGTCATGTCACTGAGTGATTTTTCAGTTTTTCAGTTTCTCAATGAATTTTTCAAAGCCGTCAGCGGTTATTTTAGGTGTCAGATCGCTGGTCCCCATGTTTATTTGTTAGTGTAATCTCAAATTTTTCATTCAATCAACAGCGAATGAGAGGTAATATGTGAAGAAAACCAAATGTGCCCAAGAGCTAACTACAGGTTTTTTGACTAATCTGGGACATGTTGAATACTTAAAGGGTAGAGATCAAATAATTTCGTTGCTCCGCCAGCGATAAGTATTTCTGCAGTGTCTCTTCACCAAAGGTACTCAGCTAAAAGGAGAAGTAAATTGAGAAACGGAAAATGAGGTTGCATCTAGGATCGTAAGTTATGACACACAAGGCGTAGTGCTGTGATAGCCCGTTTCTGTTATCTATTGTCTGCACAATGAGGCGACAGTATGCTGAAGAAGAAATTAAAATATCGTCTACAACAAAGTGTTGCACAAGGCATATTGCTGTGAGTAACTGGCATGAAATTGATCTGTGTTTTATGTGGGGTACGAAAGAGTTAAAGCTCTTCACACAATGTTGAACAACAGTTGCGCTGACGGAAATGAATTTGGACTAGACAGAAATGAGTTTCGACTTTAAACTGATTGACAACGCTCACTGTTGCAGAGCGATGGTACTTTTGAATAATGAATCAGTAACATCTGGATAGCCTTCACACATTCCAAAACCCATGGGTACATCATATCCATGTCATCATATCCGTGTCTCTTTTTTCCAACCAAAATTCATGAAAGCTTCACAGAGATACAGAGCGAGGGAGAAGGATACAGACAACGATAATCGTCTGCAGCAAGGCGTTCGTACGCAAGCCGGCCTCTCCCACTCCCTTAGCTGCTACTTCATATACGATTTAATCACATCGGGTTTCACTTCATCTCAGTATGCCGTTTCATCATACTTCCACATTATTCAGTAGAATCAAACCGTGTCTAACTGTAAACATCCGAGAAGCATTAAAGTCCCTTTACGGCTCTTACAAATGGGAGTGTTGATTTATGGTTTGTCCGTGACATATTCATTAGATCCTCGGAAAGAGTGCCCACGCTGCATGAAATGAATCGTTCTCCGCCTTCAAATCGCATACGGTATCACTAGTGCGCACTAACGACCGGTCAGAGATTCTGAGACCGTTACTCACGGTCATGATCGAAGCGCTCTCAAAATATAAAAGACAGAATTGTCTTTAAGTGGACGCTAATAAAAGAGTTTTAGTAACGGATGACTTCAGACAAGCTGCACGCTTTGTTTCTCCCAGTCGTATACGTTCTTACCATAAATACCAGTAGATAAACGCAAATAGGCTCGAAGCAGACTACCACGTTCGAGAACTTCTGTTTGATACTCCGTGACAGATCTCATCCACTGTTCGATATCAAAGTGTATGGCAGTTACTCGGGTTATTCTTTTCTTTTGAGGCTGCAGTTACTATTACAGATGGTTGTTCTTGTACAAAATTACTGTTATTTTGTGAAGAGGTAGAATCCATTTTTCACTCTGCTGTTCATTAACTTCTTACGATGGATATTTCGATGCGACGATTCAGGTTGTATAAATGGTGCTCGCATGTCAAATGCTCAAGTTATTCTTTCATACAAGTAGAATTTCTACTCAGAGCCAGACCACTGCGAATGTTCTGTCATTGCCACTAACGAGCTATATCTTTTGAAACAGTATGTCATCAATATGTATTATAAGCACTGAAAACTTTTGAGTTTTATTACGGCCTTACTTTGATCAATAAATGAAATTTTGAACGTTATAATTAATTAGGTTTTGTGGAGTGGCTCATGTTGCCATGCTAAGGATCTTGACCGAAGTTACGTTTGTGCTTGTCTCGATAAGCAGTTTTTTATGTTTAAAGTTTTGTGGGTAAGGTTTTTCCACGATATTTCACATTTCAGTGATGATGGCGAAAGGTAAATTAGTGAATCTGAAATAGAAAATCGTGGTCCGTGAAAGACTGAATTAAAAGTTATTAGAGTAAATGGTAAAATTTACTGCTCATCTCTTTACCGCGATAAAAATCAATGTAACTTTCACTATTGAACAATTTAAGTAAGCACCACAGTCGCTACAGTTGTTCAAGGAGGTAGCCTCAAGGGCCTGCGTCCATTGGACACCTAGATCTGTATGGGTGCACGGAGATTTGATATGCTTGCCTCCCAACAGCAAAGTCAGCTACTGGTTAGCGCGGAGAGTCAAAGTATCTTTATTTCTTATGTATGTGTCCCTTAGTTTCACTTTCGACTGTCGTATGTATCCCTGGAGAGACGAGAACGTTTTTTTTTTTTTTTTTTTTTTTTTTTCGTGATCACATTGCCACCCTGCAGTTGATGGAGCGTTCCTCAAACCATCCTGACAGAATTCGCAAACTATGTAATAAGGAATTATCTAGCGCAAGATAAAGGGTGTCATTGGGCCCTACCAAACATAATCAATCACACTAGAGGATCTCCATCACTTTCTGAACGTTCACATGTTGGCGAGCATGATGCACCATGTGGGTCTCTACGTACTCGCAGCCTGCAGTAGGCATGTACCAGCTAGCAGCGTGGTTCATCTACGCATGCGTCATTTTCACGATACTGGGCATTAAATCGCGACACTAGGAATTTTCTTTACTGTGCATATACACTATAGTAGGGAAGATACATCATAAGATTTATAGTGGATTTGAGAGCACGCAGGGCGCGAAATTAAGTACATTAAACAGCCACTTGTGACGGCTAGTGGTTCAAATGGCTCCAAGCACTATCGGACTTACATCGGAGGTCATCAGTCCCGTAGACTTAGAACTACTTAAACCTAACTAACCTAAGGACATCACATGCATCCATGCCCAAGGCAGGATTCGAACCTGCGACCGTAGCAGCAGCGCGGTTCCGGACTGAAGCGCCTAGAACCGCTCGGTAACAGCGGCCGGCGCCTGTGACAGCAGTAGTGGCTCTAACCCGGTTGAGCGTGAAATCAAATTGCTAGAAGTATACCTGTATGATATCCCATGCTGCTTCAGTCACATGCCACAGTTCACCACTCGGAGTGGTCAGAGAATGATAGTAGGCGAGATATTTTCAACGAGTCAGAGATGTGGATAAGTTACATCACCCACGCAACGGTCGAACACACTCGCTATCGAGGTAGCTATCAACAGCACGTGCTACATGCTGCCCTGCATCATCTTGTTGAAATATAAAATCATAAGACCTTCAAGATAGCGACAGCCACCGCCCTTAACACGTCAGAAATGTAAAGGGTGCTTTACAAATTAACGGCTACGTGATAGAGAGGTGATCGCGTTGTGTTCTCAGTGGCATCCCACTTGCTTTCCCCGGAAGACGATGAAGAATACAATCTGGCGATGTTCGTTCTTATCAGAACCTCCACACACGAATGCGTTGATGGTGATGCTGTACGCAAAACTAGACTCGTCTGAAAAGACAACGTAGTGCCACTGCTGTGCTCAGTTCTGTTATTGGCTCCTCTCTCTGCCACCTCTTTAAGAAAAGCCGTCACAATGGTCGCCGTAATTACAAGCTGTGGTGCTCAAGACACCGTCGCTCTGTCTACGAGGCTACGCCTCTTGCTCGTAACAAGCCCATTTCCCGATACAAGGAGCATAACGTGGCTGCACGAACCTGCACGCACAGCGAACAATGCTGCTGTCCTCGGCGCTAGTCTCACACGTCCGTTGAGTTCCTGCATGGCGTTGAGCATGACCCTCATGAACTCACTGATTCCATATTCACATGATATTCGTGGTGTCCCGAGCAATACGAGCACAATCATCGTGGAACGGTAAACCGCACTGTTGGTAAGGCCACGAGCCTGTAACTATCGATTTACGTCACGTGTTTGTAGACGTTTCTCCTTGAAACTAGATGCGTTACACGAGCTTCATACAATCACGCAAGCTCAAATGCAATATCTCAGCGAGAAAATCGCAGCTTAATTTTACCTTTTCTGCAGACTGTAGGTACCTATCTACTTTATGCGATTACGCTGTTATATTCACCGCCTGCTTTACGTTTGTTGTGCCCAACTTAATGATTTTTAGTGGTCAGCAGGGTACATGTTTCATTAATTCTATGGTGGCATTACTAAACACCCGCTAATCTCTGTGCCATGTGGTGAAGGCAAAGGTGTATATGTGACGCTTCGACTTCTATACTCTGTAGCGAGGGGTCGAATCCGGATGGTGTAGCCTCCATACTTGGCATCTGCCCTGTCGTCAACACGTTTATACGCAGCGAAATCAATTCTGGTGTCCACTGTTCTCCACAATTCGACATATGCAGAGTACACCCTTGTCTCAGTGGCAATTAAAAAGCCCTAAGACTGCTCGACTTCGGATATGGAGTCTTTCAAGCTTTGGTTCACAAGATCTGGCCGCGGTCAAATACAGCGATATCACCTGTTTGTCCATTACACGCTCTACTCTCATACCGACGGCCAAATAAAGTTCTGAAAGCACTATAGTTCAGTGACACTATTGTATTTCCCGTGGCATCAGGACACGAGTATTTGATGTAATTGATCACTAGTGTATGTGAAAAGCAATGAGTTTTCGATGTTGAGTGGAATGTGTGAGTAGCTTCATCCCTGAATCAATTTGACAGTGTGAGCTACTTTTTGGAAACAAAACTCATCGTATGTTTAATTCTAAATTCGTAACTCATAGCTCTTATGTAATAAGGCTATTTCCGAATGCATGAACCTCTTGTGGTAAAGCGTTGGTTTGGACGCACGAGGTCAAAGTCTTTCGAGCCCGTACTAAAATTTTATCAGACGAATGTGGAAAAAAAGGCTAACAAAACTTCAACAGCGGTTAAAATAAAATTGCCCTAAAAACGTGCACACGCTCTCTGAACCAGACACACATAAACAGACAGACACACACAAGCAAACAAACACACACACAAATACAGAGACACTAACATACCAACATGCACATAAACACTAAAACTTCGCATCGTCTCATTTCTAAAATTTATAAAAAAAGGACGAAATTCAGTGGAAACATTTAAAACAGCAGATAGAGGAGGCTGGCCGGGCACTGAAATGCAAAGGATGATCTAGCCACCCAGCAACGCACTAAAATATCCGGCCTAAAAGCTTAGGTAAAAGTTCGTACACTATACAAAATTTTAATAGCTTCATTACACTCGTCATCAGCTAAAATAGAAGATAGATCGCCACTTAAATTTGTTTCCAACGCATTCGCTTCAAATTTGGAATATAGTGATTCTTACACGGCAATCATCACACCCTGTGCGAGGGAGTCCTCGAGTGGGAGTGAGTAGACATGAGTTATGGTGCAGTGTCCTATTCGGATGTGAGTCACAGTTATTTCATCCCGCCAGAGTAACCGGAACGAAATATGACATAACCGGATACTGACCACAGCTTGTTGTCACTCGTGGCCAGCCACTAATCCTCCCATAGTCATGTGGCTCTTTGAATCAACAACAAAATGATAGCCACCACGGTGATGACACATTCTTTCACGTCATGTTCGCTGCAGGCCTTCTTGGCTGCTTGGTCTTCTTGATTGTTTCCCTGGAGTCCCTATTGTTCTGGTATATAGCAGAATGATACATGTTTGAGCCTTGCATCGCTCGTGTTCCCGCCATAATTTATTTTAGACTCGGTTTTTAATGTACTCCCACCCTACGACGTTAATTTAAATTACTGCTGTCACTGAGTTGCCGCTTTGCCTGACCGTGAGCGGCGCTTGCAGTGCGTATCGATATATCCCCTCTCGTAGTATCTTTGCTCGGCTGCTATTACTTCCAGGTCGATGTCTGTCGTAAGCCAGTTCGCGTCGCCAGTTCGGGTCTGCCAGTAGTCAGTTGGAACGTGTCTGGAGCGCAGTCCGGTCCTGCCAGTTAGGGAGTTGCAATGCGGCACTAGTGCAGTCGTGTTGGAGCAGTGAGGTCTGCGTCGACATGGCTTGCCCGACCATTGCCGCCACGCATCACTTGAGCCGGGCCACGGTCTTGGTGGTTCGTCGGTCGGTCGTCCTACCGGACGTTCGTGAGTCGGCTGTGTGTGTGTGTGCATCGGTTTGTCTTTGTGCGTGATTAGTTACTGTTGGGTATCGTTCTGGTCTTCGTGCAGTGTTTGCCAGGTTGTGTGTGTAGTTGGCGTTATTTCCACTGACGACTATTTTAGATGTTCCCAGAATGAGATTTTCACTCTGCAGAGGAGTGTGCGCTGATATGAAACTTCCTGGCAGATTAAAAATGTGTGCCGGGTCGAGACTCGAACTCGGGACCTTTGCCTTTCACGGGCAAGTGCTCTACCATCTGAGGCAAAGGTCCCGAGTTAGAGTCTCGGCCCGGCACACAGTTTTAATCCGCCAGGAAGTTTCATTTTAGATGTTGTCGGCATTCTGAAGGTAGTTGGTCGGTTGGTTGCAGACCAGAGAGGATATATCCGTGGGGTGCAGTCAACTGGGTCTGCTGGCGGTCCTTGCGCAGTGTTAGAGCGTGTGTGGAGCTGTACGAAGGCTACGAGCTTCGTGGCTCACCGGCTCAGGAGATCAGAGTTGAGTGGTGTGTTAAGTACCCGAGCCACGTCCGTTCATGTTGTGTCTTTCGTTTCGGTGGTTCGCTGTTGCTTTCCAGTGAGCAAAACCGAGTGTTTGTAGTGGTGAAATCGAGCCGCCGTGCGGTGGAATTAACTGTATTGGTTCACTACAATTCAAGTCCACCAGCGGAATTTTCTGCCTTGTGGCCGTTAGTGTTCCGATTACCTGCCCTGGGCACTAACGTAATTTCAGGCAGTGTCCTCTCCTCACCTGTTGTCGCTGTCCAGCATGGTGTGTAGTTTTGACAGTTTAATGCATATAATCTATCATAGCCAATGATAAAAGTATCTTGGTTTTACTGTGTTTTATGTAAATAAGTTTGAATTCCGGCAAGTGGATATTTGCTGAAAGGTTATTGCCGTTATGTTGTCTTTTCTTTTAGTCTGGTGTCAGATAATTAAAACTAAAGGTTTATAGTTATATTATTTTATAATTTTGGAAAATTAATTGTGGGACTTCAGCCTTGGAACCTTATTCCTAAGATAATCTTTCAAGCTTAAGCACTGTGGCTTGGAATCTTATTCTTAAAATTACCTTTCAAGCTTAAACATTACAGGCTTCTACCTTTGAAAGGTTATGGTAATTTATTTTAAAATCATGAATATTTTACTGTGGGCCTTTAGCTGTTTGTATTGCATCTTGTTTATGTTTGTCTTTCCACCCTTGCCTTGAGGCTTTCAGCCTAGCTGGGATATATATATATATATATATATATATATATATATATATATATATATATATATATATATATATATATTATTTGTAATTTTCACTGCGTGTTTTCAGACCCTTGAACTTTACTTGTTGATTTCGAGAATTTCTTGTTTGGAGGCCTTCAGCCGTGAAAGATTTGGAGCTTGAAACTCGTAGTTGTAAAAGTTGGGCTATGTGCCACTTTGGTTGTAAACGTGTTACTAAATTACAATAAATTACAATTTTAAGGTGAAACTGGCCACAACCTTACTTGGCCCTTTCCACAATCCTAATCACCTGTTCTGCCCAGCGGGTTCAGCGGGCGTCTCAATGTTTAAATGGTTCAAATGGCTCTGAGCACTATGGGACTTAACTGCTAAGGTCATCAGTCCCCTAGAACTTAGAACTACTTAAACCTAACTAACCTAAGGACAGCACACACATCCATGCCCGAGGCAGGATTCGAACCTGCGACCGTAGCGGTCGCGCGGTTCCAGACTGTAGCGCCTAGAACCGCTCGGCCACTCCGGCCGGCGTCTCAATGTTCATCACTTTTCTGTTGAAGAGTGAAAACGTGTGTCCATCATATTTTGTGTCATATGGTACTCTGGGCATAGCTGCTGCATTTCGAGCAGAAGAGAGACTTTCCGGTTTGAAGAAGCTTCATCTGTTCCGGTGCTTTCTGGATTGCACGGCGCTCTTCAGCAACACGATGTATTCGTTGGAAGGCGAATGATGAAGTCACGGTCAGTCGTACCACTGAGCAGCGAAAGGAGTACGCTTCCTTGGAACCACTAGTGTACTCTATTTTAAAACGTTGATAACTATCTAAAATGTTACAAGAAAGTTTTAAAGATAACATAAAAACTTCAGCCTTTCTTAAAATTTGTCAACTATAAAATAATTCCGGATCTCTTTAGAAGCCGCGATGGAGATCTACAGCAGCCTTAGTGAAAAACATTGAAATCTGAAACACCATCTCTAAACGGCAGACCTTCCTGTGAATCCCGTAGGAACTTGTTGCTTTCCGGCGGTCATTAAAAAGAATTTTCATTTTTGGGTGACGAAGGGTATGTGGAGTGAATATTACCTTCTAGACTGGTCGTGCTAGAGGATTCGTCCCCCGATTTTAGATCGTTGCTTACCAGCCTCACTTTACTTACTCTAAGTTCTCGCGTCCGGTAACCATATCGTAGTCTTCCGGCCCAGTATTGTACAACGCTCAGGACTTCTTTCCTGTCCAGCCACAGATCGCCGCGTTGCATGTGTAAGGACAGTTTGGAACAGAGTGTCGATATGATGTCTAGCTTGTTCCTTGTTATTTCTTTGCGTTTAGCCCTACAGTCATCGTAGTTGAGTCTGAAAAATGTCTATTTTGATTCTGATTTGTCTGAAGATGAGTTTCGTGTGGTGGAAGGATTGGAAGTTGTCTTAGTGTGTAAAGTTTCAGGAAGCGACGGTATTCGCTGATCTATCTTCGGCTTCCCCGTTTCAAGAATGCGCTCTTGGAGACCCCTTCCCCAACAGCTTCAGCACGGAGTATGCAGCTGGTCCTGAGGCCCCTGGTGGCCTGGGTAATAGCATTATGGTGCACCTCGTCCAACATTTTAAAATAGGACAGTGTTTGTAAACTCATACTCCGAACATCCATAATGAACAACGATGTGAGATTATGGGTCCGTCTTGATGCAAAACACTTTTGGTTTGTATTTATTTATTCCTAAACTAGTTTCAGTGACAGTATCGCCATCATCAGTGGGTTCATTAATTCTAAAACATGCAAGAAAGTGAATACTTATAAACATTGCGAAACGTTATTACATGTGTACTGTTTGGTTTCAAAACATTATGTTCTGTGAATAGTTTCATAATACCTTATTTATTTTACGTCACAGCATCGTTATACTTTTTCTGCCGCTGTTTCCAGCAATTTTCTTTGTTTTTTGTTGCCTTTTCTTCGGCATACATCATGTCATATGCAACTGTATGAACTGATGTATGTCAGAGTTGCACTATTGCGATTATGGTACTGTCACGGACACAGCTTTTGTGTGCACAATAATTTTCTAAACCTTGTCGAAATATGCGATACACTGTCGCTACACACGCGAACAGCAAGATGGTGTAATGTTTTGGAATACGAACAAGGTGCAAAAGGTAGGTTTTTCTGCGTTTAAAAGCAGCTGGAAGCCGTCCAACGAACGTCAGTATATCTCAAACTACGTAACAACCTAGTTACACAACAAAACAGTACCCACAACTCTACCTAAGTTCACTTTCTCATATTTGCTTAGTAATAGCCACTGGTACAGTTACAGATGACATGCTGAATACCGAAGAAAGGGAAACAAAGAACACAGAAAATATACCATGCAAAGCGGCAACAAACACAAAAGCCATCCTGTGACATAAAGTAGATAAGGTGTTATGAAACGATTCACAGAACGTAGTATTTTGGAACCAAATAGTATACACGTAATAATGTTTTACAGTGTTAGCATGTGCGCTATTTTTTGCGTGTTTAGGATTAAAGAACCCACGGATGATGCGTTATTGTCGCTAAAACTAATCCGGGAATAAATAAATAAAAAACAAAAGTCTGTTGCATGAAGACGGACATTCAGTCCCATACTCTTGCTTTTATACAAACACAGACCAATGGATGAGTGTCAAGATAAAATGATTGACCTATAACAAATCCGAGATCGCCCTTTATAGAACTTGAGTAGAAAGTTTCGGCTTACAGCTTCTAACTACCCTACCACAACAAAGGTCAAAATTTAATAATGATTGTGGTGTTGCTCACGCTGCTAAATATTGCATTTTCGGTCAACAACAAAGTTATTATGTGGCAGGTGTCATTAGAGCACAGTTAATAAAGTCATTTCATGTAATAATGAATAAACTAGGCACTCATCTTTTCGTGTTTCCCACGCTGGTCTCGTTGTAAATTCATGGCTCAATCGTCGAAAATCTAGTTGATGATTCCAAGCTCGGATGCAAAGAGGCCTAGGTTTTATTCTGCTATATTCAAAAGTTTTGTAGATGCGCTTCACAAACCATTCTTGAAGATTAAACCTTTCAAAGTTAGCACAATGGTGATGTAAAAAAAATAATCAGCACTCCGTATATAAGGTACACTTCCATTTTATTGCTTTTGTTGCAATATCACGTAACACACAAAACATCACTTCACAATACAAAACGTACTTGAAAACATCTTCCTCACTGTTAAAGTTCACATTTTATAAACTGGCTACAATATGCGTCTTTCCAACATGACGTCCAAGACTTAACTTTCTCAAGGTCCGACTCTCTAACAACTAACTAATCATCACTTACGCGCCCAAAAATCAAGAGTTACAAGTACGTCAAAGATCATAGTGACAAAAGAAAGAATACAAATAAGAATAATATCATTGCAATACAAACATATCGATGTATCAAAGTACCTCTACATTAATGAAATCAAATCTGAATGTTGTCTCAGAAATATGTTAACTACTTTACAGAAACACAGTATAATATTGCTGGTATCGAGAGGTTCAGGCGAGCTGCCGTAATGGTTACGTAAATCAAGTACCATTACCAGCTCTACAGCCTATGAACTATGACTAACACATTTTAAAATATTTTTTGCTCTTGGGGGTTGTTTTTTAGATCCTGAACTTGTGGCAACCAGCTAAGCTTAAAATCAAATCTGAGACCCAGAAACCCCCCTGTTCCCTTAAAACTGAGAATAGTGTCCCACTATCCTCAACTGAGGATATTTAAAAACAGAGCCTGAACGATTAAAAAGGACATACGTTCTCGGCTGAGAAATGAAACCCTTTCTTCTCCGTCCATTAATCCAACCTTATAAGAGTCAGCTGCAACCGACAGCTGGAGGAACAAACAACTGAGAAGTTGTCAACAAACAAAGAACACGGGACAGGTGTATGATGTCGACGCCATTCTGTTGGTGGCTATAGTTTAAGCAGTCGCATTAAAAGGTTTGTTCGAGACAGTTTTCTCTTATTCCGTGCGGTCAGAAAGAGTGTCACCGACTCGATATTTTAGATAATCCGAGGGAAAGACCGCGTAAAGACGGAATGACGTCCTCGAAAGCCTCAGGCCTGGAGCTGCATTGTTGGAAAGCTGTATCCTGGCAGGAAAATGTCTCTCAGGTTTTTCTAGAGCATTCTGTTCCGCACAACATTAACCACTGAATACCTTGAACGTTTCCTGTAAATTATCCGTATGGTCTTCTACACTATTAAAATTTTAGTGAAACTGTTTAATGCGTTCAACAACTGTTTCCAGGATCCCCCCATGGTCTCTCTAATAATTGTGTGATATCTTGCCTTCGTTTAGTGAAGAGCTTTAAGACTATCTGCAGTTGGTCTGCACATCAAACTACTTTCCCCCGCCCCTTATCGCTGAGCGGCAATCGTCTGTCCACCTGGGGTATGGTCTGAGGACTCTGATAGTCTTGGCAATTTATTTCAATCATTCCAGCAAGCTGTTACGACTTTGGCGGTAAAGTGTCCAGTTTGACTTCCTGTGCATCCCCAGTCAGCCTTTCGGTACCACTCATCTGGAAGGTGAATTTAGATTTGAGTGCATATCCAGTCTAACTGAGCCGTTCTACTCGGAGAGCCTAGTCAGTTGTCAGTAATCATATTCAAACACAATTCATAAGGAATTGTGATTATGATAACTGGGTGAATAACGTAGTGAATAACATACATTTCTGTCTGAATCTCTCCAGTGACATTTCTTTTCTATTTAGTGCTCAGTGTAAATACACGCATTGATTACAGATTGTGTTCTTAGCCTACACTTCCTAGTTTGGGTTGTACTGTACACTCTTTATAACTGGACCATGTTAACACTTCTAATACAATTGGACTATGTTTATAAAATACTTTACTCTTGTTAATTTTTCTGTGTTTGTACATTTAGTATAATTGGGTTGTATAAATAAAACATTAATGTGGTAACAACTGTCAGTAACGTGTCTTCATTGCGGTTTAAAATGTCCCTAATATAAATAGGTAGGTAACAGTTTACATCCTCATTTTTAATCTAGTGTAATTTATTTGTAAGTGCATGCAGTTCCTTAGTGTAACAACTGAATAAGTTAGTTTTGTACGTTAACTGTTTGGACTGTAATTCTATTTATAGTTGTATGTATATTCTTTATATAATTATGTGACACTAGGTACTTAATACTTTTATAATATGACACACTAGCTTTCGTCACTGTATGCACGTTGTGTGTAGGTTGTTCTCCGATACAGGTGGCTAGTGGATGGTGTGAAACTGACCGAAAAGATAATAAACAATGAAATAACTAGTATAGATTTCTGTTGTATAATGCAATTCTTAATATCGTATATAATTTCGTCCATCCACTACGTTTTATGATCACCATCAGTTCACCAACGCAAGGCAATTGATAAGACGGAAACATATAAGAAAAAATGGAACGTTATCTGCACTACTGAAAAGAGGCGTGAGTGCCGACAGGGTTCAGTTTTGCTGTCAGAGATGAGAAGGAGGGAGTTGGCGAGTGAGGTGTCGCCTACAGACGACAGCCCTGGGCCTGCAAGTGCCAGGGAAATTGAGGGTGGCGCGTGACGCGACGGCAGGAAGCTCCTCTGCTCACCCCACTCTCAGCAAAAACCCTCGCCGCTCAGTTTTCGTTGCGCCTTCCCTCACTACAGAGTTCAAAAAACAGCTCTTCCGTAAGCTGTATTCTTATCGTCGTGAAGGATGTGCGATTAAACATAGATTAATTTCAATTTAACCTCTTCTTTTCCTCCTACAGTGTTAAATAACGCTTACTTTTCCAGTAACTTATAACTGGTGTACGGCGAATGTTACTCCTCGTTCACTAAGCTATTACACAAGACGTATAGTTCTTTTTTTTTGTTTAGTTGTATAAGGAAAATGATCTGTATAGTTATAAAATAGGTCAATGATTATTTATGTTTGTGTTTATTCTCAAGTTAATAATAAAGTTCGTAAATACTAGGGTTGGAACTTTAATAGTGGCAACTATTTATTTACAGCTCGTACAAAATAGATACGTGTTTCAAAGTTTTACTGACTTTCAGAGTAGCCACCACCATTATGTACAGCCCGTTGCCAGCGATGTGGAAGTCGTAGGATACTCTTAGCAGTGCCAGTTGTGTTGACAGTTCGAGCGGCGCGGTCTACTGCACAACGAATTTGTAGCAGTTCTGAAGCGAATGCCGTCAAGTGTTTCCTTCAGTTTAGAAATCGATTTGAACTTACGAGGGCTTAAGTGAGGAGAGTGCTGTAGGTGGTATAGCAATTAGCAGCCCCATCAGTCAAACAAATCAGTAACAGCTTGCATTGTACGTGCTTGAGCATTGTCCTGCAAAATGATGGTGAGGTCCTTCAGAAAGTGTCATCACTTCTTTCTCTAAACTGGTGGTAGGATGTGTTCCAAAAATGAACAGGATAGCGACGGAAGGGATGACACTTTCTGCAGGATCTGATCATCATTTTGCAGGACAATGCTCAATCACGTACAGTGCAAGCTGTTACTGATGTGACTGATTGATGGGGCTGCTAAGTGCTATATCACCTACTGCCCTCCCCTGACATAATCTCTCATAAGTTCAACTCGATTTCTAATGTGAAGGAAACACTTCACTGCATTCGCTTCCAGAACGGCTACAAATTCGTCGGGCAATAGACCACGCTGCTCGAGCTGTCAACACAACTGGATACGACTTCCACATCGCTGTCAACGGTTTATACACAATGCTGGTGACTACTTTGAAGGTCAGTAAATCTTTGAAACACGTATCTATTTTGTACGAACTGTAAATAAATAGGTGCCACTATTAAAGTTCCAACCCTCGTAATTCTTATTTCTTGTGTAACAACAAAGGCACCGGACAAATTTCTTCGGGTATGTCATATGCAACTGATACCAATCATTAACGTTTAGACAACGGGAGTACTGATTGCTGCGCTTCACTCGCTATTCCATATAATCCAAGGTATTTTCTATTGGAGTAAGGTCGAGTGATTTAGAGGAACAGTCGAAGTGTGGTAGGGTGCTTGTGTGTTCCCCATAGCAGGAAAGTATGTGTCACGCCCAGTGAACGTGGCTTATCACATACTGAAAGACGTGAGTTTTCACAGCATACTCACCACGAAGATGTGGAGAAGAGGACTACACTTGGTCACCGGTAAAGCTGAGATAAGCTTCCTGGTTGATGGTTACCGAAATCTCAATGAGTGGACCCACGGAGTTACACAAAATAAAATCACCGAACCATCTTCGGCTTGAACTACATTCTCCACACACTGCTGTTTAAGCGCCTAATCTGCTAAGTGGTGAACACGGCGCCGTAAGTTATTTGAAAGGAGACGAAATCACGACTTAACTAACGGTCGCACCAGATCATGGAAGTTAAACGCTGTCGGGCTTTGCCAGCTCTTGGCTAGAGAACCGTCCGGGTGGCCGAGCACTGTTGGCAAACTTGGTGCACTCAGTTCTTGTGAGGTCAATTGAGAAGCTACTTGACAAAGAAGTAGCGGCTCTCGTCACGGAAAGTGACAACGACCATGACAGCGATGTGCTGACCACATGCTCCTCCGTTTCTGCAGCCAGTGACGCATATCGGCTGGGGATGACACGGCTTTTGGTCGGTACTGTTGGGTGTTCGAGGGTATGTTCGGACGGAGTGTAGCTTTAGTTTAAAATCACGACTCATCCGACCATACCACACCCCTCCAGGCAGCTAACGTCACAGTTTCAGTTTCGGTTGTCCAATTTATGTGCCAATTTAAGCTATGAACTTTTACGTGGTACCCGACTGAAAAATTCAGTAATATGCTATTTACTTAACGATTTTCGCTCGCGAAATGTTTGAGATGATCCTGCATTCACTAGCAGCAGCAATTCCTCTCGTTTTTGAAACCGGCTGTCATCGAAAAGGCGCTATACTTATCTTCAGTCCTTGCCTGTTAGGATCTTTTTTTGATCACTATTCCCACTCAGTGTTAGATGGCTACGAATGGTACTCCATTTCTTACAGACACGTTGGAAAGTTTGCGTTGATACGTCAGCAACTTGAACAACTTCTTTCATGATCGTAGGTACCTCCTAACACGATAGTTCCTTTCTACGATTCAGTCACGTACAAACGGTGACCTCTCTTCCTATGCTGACTTCATACAGCGGATTGTCATGTGCATACCACTTCAGTCTTACGACCTACGTCAGCTGTGGAAACCCACATGGCCACCTAACCGACTGTACACCATCTGAAGGGATCCAAAGTGACCAGTGTGCTGTTCGGGTATTAGGTAGATCAGTAAACACGGAATATTTCGATCAAAATGCGATTAGAGACTATTGGAAGATATTTCGAGGAGCCTCCATGGTTACGAAAGCTGGTAGTACATGGCGAGTTAACTGAGCAAGGGAACTTATCAAGAATTCTGTACGAATAATCACACAAGGTGAACGCCAAGGTTACGTATTCTGATGAAACGAAGTTAGGAATGAATACTGAGTATCATAGCTAGATCTGGAATGGTCATCTGCAATGGTCCACAGCTGTGAAAGAATTAGAACTATGCATGCATATTCACAATTCTTCCACTGAAGAAGGAGACTAGGTAAGAGGATTCTATGATAGCACATGTGGACTAAAATTCCAGTACTACCTCACAGTCTCCTGCGGCTCATTACCTACATCTACATCGACATCTACATATATACTCCGCACGGTATGGTGCGAGGCGGAGGGTGCTCTGTACCACTACTAGTCACTTCCTTTCCTGTTCCCTTTGCTAACAGAGCGAGAGAAAAACAACTGTCTATATGCCTCTGTACAAGCCTTAATCTCTTTAATCTTATGTTCGTGGTCCTTGTGCGAATTGTACGTCTTTGGGAGTAGACTATTTCAGCAGTCAGCCACAAATGCCGGTTCTCTAAATTTTCTAAGTAGTGCTCGTCGAGAATAATGTCACCATCTATCCAGCGATTCCCATTTGAGTTCCCAAAACATCTTCGTAATACTTGCGTATTGTTCGAACCTACCGGTAATAATCCTAGCAGCCTGCTTCTGAACTGCTTCGGTATGTTCCTTTAATCCGACATGGTGCGGATCCCAAACGTTCTAACAGTATTCTCAACAGTGGTTCGCACTAATGCCCTATACGTTTCTCCTTTACAGATGAATTACACTTTCCTAAAATTCTCTCAATAAACTTAAGTCGACCATTCGCCTTCCCTGCTACAATCCTTACATGCACATCGCATTTCATGTTCTTTTGCAACATTAAGTCTAGATATTTAATCGACGTGACTGTGTCAAGAAGCACATTACTAATGATGTATTCGAACATAATGGGTTTGCTTTTCCTACTCATCTCCATTAACTGAAATTTTTCTACATTTAGAACTAGCTGTCATTTATCACAATAACTAGAAATTTTGTATAAGTCATCCTGTATAGTCCTAGTGTCACTCAACGACGACATCTTTCCGTACAGCACAGCATCATCAGCAAACAGCAGCAGACTGCTGCCAATCCTTTCCGCCAGATCATTCATCTACATAAAGAATAGCAGTTTTCCTATAATACTTCCTTGGGACATTCCTGACGATACTTTTGTCTGTGATGAACACTTCCAGTCGAGGACGAGATAATAGGTTCCGTTATTTAAGAAGTCTTCGAGCTATACACACATCTGTGAACCCATTCCGTATGCTTGTATCTTCGTTAACAGTCGGCACTGTAAGACAGTGTCAAATCCATTACGAAAATTTAAGAATATGGAACCCGATTATTGCCCTTCATCCATAGTTGGCAGTATATCATGTGCGAAAAGGGCAAGATGAGTTTCGCAGGAGCGATACTTTATAAACCCATCCTGATGTGTGAACAGAAGCTTTCCCCTCTCAAGGAAAATTGCTGTATTCGAAATCAGAATATGTTCAAGGATTCTGCAGCAAACCGATGTCTGTAATTTTTTAGGTCCGTTCTTTTGCCCTTCTCATATACATTAGTGACCTGTGCTTTTATCCAGTCGCTTGGGTCTTTGCGCTGGGCAAGAGATTCGCAATAAATGCAAGCTACGTAAGAGGCCAATGCTATACAGCTCTCTTTGTAGAACCGAAATGAAATTTCATCAGGACCTGGCGACTTATTTGCTTTGAACTCTTCCAATTGCATCTCTGCTCCAGAGATCCTTCGTACTACGTCCTCCTCATGGGAGCCTCTGCGATGGTCAAACGACGGTACATATGTACGATTCTTCTGCCAGAAAGATTTCTTAAGTGCGAAGTTTAAAATTTTTATTTTACTTTTGCTATCTTCTACTGCCACACCAGACGGTCAGCGAGTGACTGTACAGAAGCCTTAGGCCACCTTAGCAGTTTTGATACAGGACCAGAATTTTCTTGGGTTCTCAGCAAGATGGTTAGCGAAGGTACGACGGCAGTAGTTTTCGCCAGCTTTGAACATCCACCTTTTCACAGACGTACGAATTTCTATCAACTTTTGCCTGTCGTCATTTGCGGGTTTCTTTTGAACCATGAATGCAATAGCTTTCGCGTCCACAGCATTTTTCGAATTTTGTTGTTAAATCGCGGTGGATCATTTCCGTCCTTAATCCACTTACTCGTCATATACTGCTGCACAGTATGAATTTTAATACATTTATACGTCGCCCATAATTCTTCTACGTCCATCGTACTGGAACTAAATGATGTCAGTTCATTGTGTAAGTTGGATGCTAACAACCGTCTGTCTGCTGGCCGGCCGTTGTGGCCGAGCGGTTCTAGGCGCTTCAGTCTGGAACCGCGCGACCACTACGGTCTCAGGTTCGAATCCTGCCTCGGGCAAGGATGTATGTGATGTCCTTAGGTTAGTTGTGTTTAAGTAGTTCTAAGTTCTAGGGGACTGATGACCTCAGATGTTAAGTCCCATAGTGCTGAAAGCAATTTGAACCTATGTATCTGCTCGTCGCTACGATAACACAATGGTCGCTAATCCATGTCTCTATACGGACGCCATCAGTTAGGTCAGGCCTTTTTGTAGCTACAGGGTCAAAAATATTTCCAATGCGTGTGGGCTGTCGAGCTAGATGCGCAAGACAGTTTTCGGAAAATGTGTTCAAAAGAAATGCACAAGACCGTCTGTCTGAACCCCCTGTAATGAGTCCATAGACGTCCCAGTCTATACTCTGCAGGCAGAAGTCACCTAAAACTAATATTGTTGCTGAGCGCAGATTTTCTCTAAATGTTTCTAAAACTGTCACAGCGGAATCGGGTGGTCGGCAAAAACTTCCAACAATTAACTGGATTTCACCTAGACCTGTTATACGCGACCACATCTCATCATTCTCACAATCAAATTCGACTTCAATAGACACAATACTTTGTCAGCTGCAATGAGCATATCCCCTCCTATGGCGTCTGATCTGCCTTTTGTATATACCTTCCATGGATCGTCAAATACCTCAGAGCTTTCTAATTCGGGTTCCAGCCAACCTTCGCTCTCGAGAATCATCTTAAACTGAAGCATGACAGTTCATTGTACTGTACGAAAATAATGATAAGTGAGGTACTAACAGTAGTTTGAAAATTACAGCTTAAATTCATCACTATCCCGAACGATATTCCATTTAAAAATGTAAACATTTATTTTCTACCGTGATGTGTTACATTGATTACATGCATGCGTAAATGTATCTGTTCATATATCCTTTCTTCCTACATCTAGATCTACATCTACACTTTACAAATCACTGTGAAGTACATGGCAGAGGTTATGTCCCAGTGGACAAGTTATTAAAGTAGCTTCCTGTTCCATTCACATATGGAGCGTGGGTAGGATGATTGTTTAAATGCCTCCGCATGTGCTGCAATTAATGTAATCTAGTCGTCACGGTCCCCACGGGAGTGATATGTAGCGGCTGAAGTGTATTCTGAGTGGCTGTGGTGGGAAGTGCTTGCCATGTTAATTAGATATCTGGGAAGTGGTCATGTTTATCTGACATGATTAAATCTTCGTACCCCCAAACTAGTGATCACTGAATTTGTTACATACGAGCTGGCCGCGGTGGCCGAGCGGTTCTAGGCACTTCAGTCTGGAAGCGCGCGACTGCTACTGTCGCAGGTTCGAATCCTGCCTTGGGCATGGATGTGTGTGATGTCCTTAGGTTAGGTAGATTTAAGTAGTTCTAAGTTCTAGGGGACTGATGACCTTAGAAGTTAAGTCCCATAGTGCTCAGAGCCATTTTTTTTTGTTGCATACGAAATTAAACAAGACTCACAGTTAACACAGTTTATTACATTGAAATGTATGACAAATGGTTTGGCAAGTGGGGATAGTGACAACATGATGCCTTGGCAAGCACGGACAAAGCGTCCGAAGTATGATTCAAATGATCGCATATCAGGACAAAACAGTTATATTCACAGGAGCCATAACGTGATTGCGGAGGGGTTCATGTTTGAAGACAGGAAGTGCTACAGAAGGGTATTCGTTTCCACCTACGGCTGGAGTTGAAACCATGTTGAACCTATAGCTGCAAACGAGTCTTCAGAAAGAAGCCTAAAACTACTGATCTCGCTAAAAATGATGCAACTCTCCGTATAGCTCGTCTCGCAATTGCGGCTAGATCTCACCATGTTAATCTGCAATTGTAGACTAAAGTAGCTGCAGAACCGGTCATTGGTTTCGTATCAACAGCTTGCATCTGTGTCTAAGTTCAAGTCAGGCATAAAAATGCCCAAGTCGCCAGCTTATCAAGCTGCTTGAAGAAGACCTGGTTGCAGTGACGTCTGGCTGCGGAGAGGCTCAGCTGATGAGACACTCAGCTGAAGAAAGGCTGGTCTGTCGAGACGCCTGGCTGACAAGTAACTTTGTATCGTCTGCTTCATACAAGGGAAACTCGTATCTCTGCGTTTTTCTTTCATGTAACTCTGATTGGCTGAATGTTAGATATTCCAAGTGCTAACCAGTGAAAAGTTGTCTTAAAAGACACTTTCCATCCCTTACCATCATTTCAGGCGTTTAACTAGTAGCAAGCTATGTAACACTGTATGCTGGAAAACTGTGTCGTGCTCTCTTTCTGTCTCTGTCTGTGGCCAGCGAGGATGGCATACTGTAATCACAGACTTGTTTTTCCCTTCCTACTTCTACATTATTTACGCTTTGCGCTATCCAGTCGTACCTTGTTTTACATTGTTTTAAACAGATTATCTAGCAGTGCCTAGACTCAGTGGCGGTGTCCCACTACTTCGAAGGTGACATAAACAGTGCTGTTCCTCACTTCACTCTCACATCTTACGTACAGCGGTCTGTGTATTTTACAGAAGTCCTGATTTCGACCATCCTATCCACACAAGCGTTCTTCCGGGTCTCTGTCAAAAACGGCACGTACCCTTTTACTCGACATAGCTCCTGGCACCATGGGAGATATAGCCTGTTCTGTGACTTTTAGCGTCTGGGACCGATGGACGGCTTTCCCAAAGCAAGAGCGAGTCTGACCGTCTGACGTTCGGCTCTTGCATGTTTCCACATCCACTGTGCGAAATCTCTTGGGGTGGTGCTCTGCCAGCTAATATGGTCCACTGCACATCCGTTCGCTCACAGTCCAGTGCAAGATGATTTCGTAGAGGCCTCTTATTTAGGTGAACATGCAGTGTAGTATGAAAATGTGGTATACGTTAGTTAAGTACTAGCAATCTCTGGTAATGATACACATTTCTTTTATCAGTGGGGACGAACTATTGTTATTTGATTTGTTTGTTTAATTCTGGTTTTCTGTCAGTTACAAAAAAAAAACATGGGAAAGACGGTCACTTAACAACATTCCCAAAGTTACCTTTATAGGTGGTTCTTGAAACTTCGTAAGTAGGTGTTCTCGTGGTAGTTTATATCTATCTTCATGAGCCTGCCAGTTCAGATGCTTCGGCATCTCTTGACTTTCTACCATGGAACAAACAAAACTGTGACCATTCGTGCTGTCCTCTTCTGTATACGTTCAATAACTCTTGTTAGTCCTATTTGGTAGAATCCCTTGAACACTTGAGCAGTATTTGAGTATGGATCACAGGAGTGATTTGAAAGCAATCTCATTTGTAGACTGATTCCATTTCTGCAGTATTCTGCCAATAATCTGATGTCTACTACGTGCTTTACCCACGACTGAGACTATGCGCTCATTCTATTTCATATCCCTGCTAAGTATTACATCCATGTATTTTATGGGTTAACCAATTCCAGCTGTGACTCATTGTTGTTACAATTAAGAGGACACTATGTTTTCTTGTTTTAAAAAGTGCATAGTTTTACATTTCTGAGCATTGAAAGCAAGTTGCCACACTTAGCAACTCTCTGAAATCATATCAACATCTAAATGAATGTATATGCTGTCACACAGGGCTGAGCGGAGACACCTCTGTTTGGAACCTGTGAAACATCAACGACGCTAGTAAAACACTGCTAGAGGCCAGTTCCTTATTCACAATGTTTACAAGTAGTCATTCTTCTACAGCAGCATCGGCTGTAGCTAATCCAGCTGCGTGAAGGATTCCAGTTGACGTACGTCGAGTCAATTCGGTGTTTGCACGCCCAGGAAGTGATGCTAGCGACCGTGGCGGCGCGGCTGCTGTTGGGGGAGCGTGGCGGCGACTACCCAGCCCGAAGTGGTTCTCGCGCCGGCTGCGGAGTGTACTCGGCCCCACTCCGAATTCTACTATGACCCTTTATGACCCATCAACAATGATCCTGTTGTCGATAGTCGTGTGGTCGGTTGATCTCCTCCCTACCCCACTAGGTTTCAGCATCCGAAGGCGCCTAAGTGTTGTACAGGAACGTGGATCTCAAGAGAACCTGCTGCCGTCTTCCGCTCTGAAGTCCGGTACTGGCACCATTCTACGATGTGCTGTTGCCGGAAGACAGTCAGTTTCTCCATTGGTAGATGGTAGGCGGCGAACAGCGTGAAGTTCATTTGGTGAAGGCTATCATCTTGATTACATCTTCTTCATAGACTGTGATGGAGTACAAAGGGCATAAACTCACTACAGTATCGTCATCTTGGAATCGAGTGCTATTACTCTGGATGCTATCGATCTCAATGATCAACTCATGAAAAGTATTCAAAGGGAGCTAGCGTGAGGCTATGACTGAAAACTCGGTTCGTAGTGACCGAGTGCCCCCTTTTTATTCACTTAACAGGCTGTTAACTGCTGTGTCGGTCGACCTCCATGTGCTCTTATGAAATACAAACAGTTTCTTGCAACATGGCTTATGAGCTAACGAATATGTCTGTCTCGCTACCTTTGGTTTTTCGTCTTTTCTGCTGAAAAGCTTATTCCTTGCTCGGCAGACAATGACGTCGACCTGACCCATTTGCGTCATAATGGCTCGCTTCCTGCTTCCGCCTCTGTCTCTGGCATGACTTGAATTTGCTTGAGAGGTGTGAGTGAGTTTTAATAATTTTTTTACTAATTTCTATCCATTACTATTCGGTGCCGTAACGCAACTTCTTCATACAGTACTTCATTATGGGTAACTGCAACCCCTGCAAAACGTCTTGAGGTTACTGTTAATGTGGTCTGCAAGATCACTGATCTACAACAGAACAGAAAGGTTCCAAAGACTCTTATCTGCTGCACACTCGAAGTTACATCTACATCTGTTGATGACTCTCCGTCCTAGATAATCTTACACTATGTCGTGCGAAAAAAGTGCAAGTTGGGTTTCATATGACCGATGTTTTGGGAATCCATACAGGTTGGTATGGAGGAGGTCATTCTGTTCGGGATACCTCACTAAGTTTCAGCTCAGAATATGTTACAAGATTCTACAACAAGTCTATGTCAAGCATATACGACGGTAGTTTGGTGGATTACTTCGAGTATCATTCTTATAAGTGGGTGTGAGCTGTGCTTTCTTCCAACTACTGGACACGGTTTCCTGTTCGAGGGATCTACGGTAGATTATAATTAGCAGAAGGGCTAACTCAGCTGCAGATTCAGTATAGAACCTGATGGCGATTCCATCGGGCCCTGCACTTTGTTCAGTTTTAATCACATCAGCAGTTTCTCAACGCCACTGACACTAACACTTATCTCGTTCATACTTTCAGTGGTACGAGAATTAAGTTGTGGCAATTCTGCTGGTTTTCATTTGGAAAGAAATATGTGAAAATGGAAATAAACATGTCAGCTTTTTGTTTGCAAGCCACAATTTCAGTTCGTACGTCATCAACGAGTAGCTGGACGGTAACTTTGGTGTCACTAACATATTCAAATACGACGAGAACGTCTTTCATGTGCCGTGTTGATGGAAACAGCGATTTACATGCGTATCCTTGTTTGTTTCTAATCGAAAATAACTGGTATTGAAATAAAGGTAGACGTATGTGTGGGTCTCAGTAATCTAAAGTGGGGTTTTTGTAGATATGTCTTTAGCTTTAAGTAGTATCGTTGAAGTCATCATAATTAATTTATCGTCACTTGCAAGCAATAGTTTCATGAAGTTCGAATCTGATAGGAAGCCTCAGATCATCTAAAATACATTGCATTAGTGGACGATATTTGAGAAATTAAAGCAGTTTGAGGATAGCGCATCTTTGTTTGCATCACAATTTTTCCAAGACAGATCAACAAATTTTATAATTAAAGCGTTGGAAAGGGTGTGTCGTCCTGGAGTTGAAAATTTTTTATTTCAGGTGATCTAGAACCATACAAACAACTAATATGACAAATATCTCCCCTCAGTTCACATCCTTCGATCCTTGTGCTGTGCGATGAAACAATATCCAATGCATTAGACAACATGTACATAGTCAGTTCAATTCAAAACAAAAATTTTACGCTTGTCATTGTTTGATAGCAGGTTTGTTCCAGATGACGACACTTAACAAGACTTGGTAAATATTTGTGGAGTGAGGAAGATCCATTACAAGATTAAGAGAACAATTCGAGAACTTTCTGGACTCCTGTTTATTTCCCGTCTGTGCCTATCACATATGTGTTTAGCGCACTCTTTACACGCTTTATCTCACAATTATTTTGTTATTATTCGGCAAACATACAAGAGAAGTACGGTATATAGATATCAGAATAGGAAAATATTAAGATTAAGCCTTAACGGTCTGTCGGCGATGTGGTCATAGCAGACTGAGCACAAACTGGGATTGGGGTAAAATGAGGAAGGAAAGCAGCCGCAACCTTATCAAAAGGGGAGTTCTGGTCCATCGCTTTAATAGATTTAGAGAAACTGTGAAAAATTAAACTAAATTCCTGGCCCTATTCCTCAGTCAGATTATAGCAGGCTGCCTTGAGGGAGAGATGCTCATATCCACAGATCAGCTTATTACAGCTGGGGACTGTTTCAGCGAGGTTCTACCTAATACGAAAGCATTTCCACTGGGTCAGATCGCGACGTTGAACGGGTCAGCTGGAATGTTACTGTCCACAAATCCTATCCTTACATAAGCCATTTTATGACGGGGGGAATTGTCATCCTGATGCAAACAATTACAGCCTCCGGAATGTTCCTCTAATGTACGCAGTACAAAATGCTGTAAAATGTGTTCATGTCATTCCCCATTTAGTGTCGTCTTAATTGCCATAGAGGAACCAACCCTAACCACATAAAAACCCTTATCATCACACCACATCCTCCGTAATTAAGTGTTGGCACTAAAAATGATAGCACGTAAGGTTCTCCAGGCGTTCGGCGAACGCAAAACTTTCACAAGGTTTAGCGTGATGCATAACTCTAAATCACTAATTTCCAGTCATCCACTGTACAGGGACCGATCTTTACATCACATCAAATGTTGCTTACCACTGACTACAGAAATGTGTGACTTATAAGGGACTCATAGGCTGTTAAGCCTCATTCTCTTCATCTGCATATGCACAGTCAGTTAACTACGTGTATTGCTAGTAGCACTTTGGAAGTCACGAGTAATATCTTTCTTTGATTTCATGGCATTTTTTACAACCACCCTTCACAATGCTCGACTAATTTCATGAGGTCAGCCTAGTCTTAGTTAAGCTTCTAGCGTTTGTTCTCTTAAAAGGAGAAGAAGCTCTTACGGTGACGCGTTACTTTGCCGGACACAGTAATTTCTCAAGTTGTGGACAGCAGAAGATTTCAAGTGAAGTTTTACGTTGAGTAAGCTGGATGGGCAAAGTCTAGCAAACTGCATTTGACGCTTCCATAGATAATCAAGTAGAAGCTTGCTTAGCTCATCTCTTCTACAGCTGTCTCGCTGTTGTCACCGTATTTCTTCTCCGTAGGCCGCTGTTCCTAACATTCAACTTAAGGGCAGTAATTTTTAAAGGGCCTTCCGGAGCTGTTGCTACTAAATGATAAAATAAGGGTCCGATACATGGGATGCTGCCTCATTTATTATATCAAACCAAACTAAGGAAAACGCAATTACGCCATCAGCCCTAAATGAGAGCCAGTCTCAACTCATTAGTGACAGTAACGATCGCGAAATCTGATTATAACCGTTAGAACACTAAAATGTTCACATAATAATCCACTGTGGCTGTTTCCAGTCGAACAGTCGCACTATCTGTGTCTGTCTATATCTGTACCTATACTAATAACAAAATCGTAAACGCTGATCTCCAAAACATTGTAGCCGAAGTCTCATGAGGTTTTCACAGGTAATATGAGCATACCTCGGGGAAACGCATAGGCTTTCATCAAAAGAGGATCACGAAAAAAAAAAATACCATGATTTAACGTTTTGCTTAACACGATTGTGTCTGAACACGCTAATCTCCAAAGGTGCGGAATGAATGGCGGGCATGGTAGTCAAGTGGGGGCCAGTTCCACCCCCAGCGCCGAGCGGGAAGGTTATTAGTTTAAATCCTCACCGCAGCGTCTCACTTACCTGGACAGCTTTTCCTTGGTGTCGTTAGTGTCATCATGTTTGTCACATGGTCGATTAGTCGGCAGCTTTAGTTGTTTTGTGTGAGGCATAGTCCGAACATAATGTAGGCCATGGGTTCCATGTGTGTTCCTAGAAAAGGAACAGTCAGCTTTAGTTTTGGCAAATCGAGGCATTCCACGCAGCCTGGATCTGTGGAGATTCATAACTGGCTGGTTGATACCATTCAAGTTAGATCTGATCAGGTTCATATTGCATATTTTGAACCTAATAACTATGTCTTAGTCGTTAAGTTTTAGGATCCTCTTAAAGTAGACAAACAGCTTGTACGCCATTTCTCAAGATCCATTTAAGCATCGCAATGGTTCCGTAAGTTTGGTGCTTCTTCCCCACCAGAAGATACGACAGTTTGTTTAAAGAGGTGTGGCTCTCTTAGGATGAAGTGAGTGGTATACGGCGCCAACGGTGGTCTACTCGAGACCGGTTGCAGTGTTATAGCGGGTTCCGCTCATTGGATATGGTAATCAGACCTAATATTGCTTCCCATCTACAGGTCTGTGATTACCACATTCACGTAACGTATAGGGGGCATGTGGGGACATGCTTTCTCTGTAATTAAAGTGGCCGCTTAAGATTTAATTGCCCGTGGCGGATATTTGTACTGAAGTCCTCACTTCAAGAGCGTCCTAAATTGACGACAGTAGGTCTCGTTTCTCCTGTTCACGGGGTGGTACCACGTTTTCTTCGGGGGCAGCAACGACCGTATGAAGATGGGGAGGTGACCATTAAAGCTCCACTGATGCATTTGTACAAGAATACAGTGTCTCCAAGTAGCATCGTACACCTTACTGTTGTCGAAGAATATTCTGATACAATGATTGTTGCGTAGGAAATGCTGCTGAACAGCCGTCTCTAGAAGGGTCATGTTATCGACAGTGGACCGAAATCTCAAGAATCTACATCGATAGCGACTAAGGTGCTACCTGGTCTCTAACAAAGACGGTTAACCATTCGCTCCAGGGTCTTTCCCACACATCTAGTTAAGGCGAAAATCCTGTAACTACTGCGACATTTACGATCCTTTCCCGGTTTCAGGAGAGGTATCAGAACCACCTCCCTCCACGAGCCTGGGAAGTTGCCTGTCTGCCATATAAGATTAGAACATTTGAGGAGAGTTTCGTGTGACGCCGCTGGCACATGTTGAAGCGTGCAGTACCGCATTAGGTCGTTACTGGGTGCAGTGTTACAAGTCTCAGACAGTCCTGATTCGAGTTCTCACATGAAGAAAGGAGAAAAAAATGGTTCAACTGGCTGTGAGCACTATGGGACTTAACATCTGAGGTCATCAGTCCCCTAGAACTTAAACTACTTAAACCTAACTAACCTAAGGACATTACACACATCCATGTCCGAGGCAGGATTCGAACCTGCGACCCTAGCGCTCGCGCGGTTCGAGACTGAAGCGCCCAGAACTGCTCGTCCACACCGGCCGGCTAGAAAGGAGAGTTGCAGGTCACAGAACAGTCGGATCTGAAGTCCAACTTGCCCCTCTCTACAGTTGCACGGTAGTGACGTAATGGCGGATCTTGGCTTGCATCGGCTGCAGTTTTTGCAAGGGTATGAGCGATGTCTCAGGACGTTGTTTGGAGACACCTCACTTTCACACTGTGTTTACCGGAAATCTTGCGGATGGCTCCCATACTTTTGTAGAACAAGTGGAACGGTTGATGGAGTCCAGGAACGCCTTCAATTGCCTTTTTTTTCTCTTTTTTTTTCTCCGTAATGAGGCGTCGATCCTTGGCTCTCAAGATTAGAAATTCTGTGAAGTTGCCCGCTGTCGGGTGGCATTTAAACCGTCTAAGAGCCGCACGCCTGGCCCAGAACGGCACTCTTCTGTCTACCAAGGTGTAGGTGGCCTCCTAAGAGGACCAAAAGACTGTGGTATGGACAGGTCAGCGGCATGCTGGATTACATGCTTGATGTAGCCCACCCATTCCTGGACACTGTTACGGTATTCAAAGACAGCCAGCTGGCTGAACAGCGCCCAGTTAGCATTGCTGGTCATCCATTTTGGCGTCTGTTCCAGCAAGTCTCCATTCAGTAGGTGGATCAACAGTGGGAAGTGGTCACTGGAATGAACGTCATCAGTCACTTCCCACTGTGCAGAGTCAGCAAGGGCTGGATAGCACAACGAGATGTCGATGACCCAGCAGCAACCGATAAATGTGTGGAAATGCCTGCATTAAGGATGCACATGTGCTGATACATCATGAGGTTCTCCAGCACTCGGCCCCTGGGACAAGTATAGTGTTATTCCCATAATACACTCCTGGAAATGGAAAAAAGAACACATTGACACCGGTGTGTCAGACCCACCATACTTGCTCCAGACACTGCGAGAGGGCTGTACGCACGGCACAGCGGACACACCAGGAACCGCGGTGTTGGCCGTCGAATGGCGCTAGCTGCGCAGCATTTGTGCACCGCCGCCGTCAGTGTCAGCCAGTTTGCCGTGGCATACGGAGCTCCATCGCAGTCTTTAACACTGGTAGCATGCCGCGACAGCGTGGACGTGAACCGTATGTGCAGTTGACGGACTTTGAGCGAACGCGTATAGTGGGCATGCGGGAGGCCGGGTGGACGTACCGCCGAATTGCTCAACACGTGGGGCGTGAGGTCTCCACAGTACATCGATGTTGTCGCCAGTGATCGGCGGAAGGTGCACGTGCCCGTCGACCTGGGACTGGACCGCAGCGACGCACGGATGCACGCCAAGACCGTAGGATCCTACGCAGTGCAGTAGGGGACCGCACCGCCACTTCCCAGCAAATTAGGGACACTGTTGCTCCTGGGGTATCGGCGAGGACCATTCGCAACCGTCTCCATGAAGCTGGGCTACGGTCCCACACACCGTTAGGCCGTCTTCCACTCACGCCCCAACATCGTGCAGCCCGCCTCCAGTGGTGTCGCGACAGGCGTGAATGGAGGGACGAATGGAGACGTGTCGTCTTCAGCGATGAGAGTCGCTTCTGCCTTGGTGCCAATGATGGTCCAGGAGTGTACATTATAGGCATGGAAATCACTCAGTAGGAGAAAGGAGCAGGTGAGTTGTTTCATAAGGCCTGCGAGAGCCCTGAGTCTATTGCTTCATGCGGAGGTAAGTACAGAGAACAGATAGTGATTGCCAGACTCGTACGAACTGCGACGTATACCGCTTGTAGGTCCTTATCTAAGGGGAGAGCACAGGAGTTGTGTGTGTCATTGGCAAACACAGCAACATCTCCCTTGGCACGTTTCCCAGTCAGGTAATCCTTATGGTAGAGAGTATAGCCCTGTAGCCTGCTTTCTTGGCCTGAGAGGGTTTTGTGTGAGCTACCGCAACAGTAGCAGAGGCAGCGCTGCATTTTTTACTAGATTTCTTCTTTGGATGTACCATGAGCTCTCAATGGTGGTAACTGTGGCTTTCTATGAAGTTTTCGGAGGGTCTGTGGTCTCAGAAAGAATTGAAGCTTGAGAAGTACACTGACAATCGCAGATACTAATTCTGACACTAGGAAACTCCGTTTGTGTAGAAGCGTTGGCCATTGAAATAGACTCTTTAAGGGTGGAAGCAAAAGAGGTAGTGAATGTGGAAGGCTAGATTGCCTTATAGGTCTTTTTGGATCCTCCATATGGGATGCATTTCGAAGTCTCAATCTCCTGTATCTTCCGCTCTTCAAGGAAGACACTGTAATCCCTACTCCAGACAGAATGATCCCCAAAGCAATTCCCACACTTCGGGGGGGAGGAGCTGCCAGCATCATAGTGGGTGGCCTTGCCACATTCTCCAAAAGTGGCTTCACCCTTATATCCTATGTTGGTGTGACCAAAACACTGACACATAAAACAGCGCATTGTGTTAGGGACATATGACTGCACACTGTGACGAGGAAAACGCGCCTTGATGAGCTCTGAGGGTTTCGTGCTGTTGAAGGTGAGGATGAAGGAGAGAGATTTCATCAGATCCCCATCCATCCTATTCAATATGTTTTGCACGTCAACGATCCCCTCCTCAGTCCACTCATTCTTCAGTTCCTCCTTGGAAACGTCGACAAGATCTCGACAGCTCACAACATCAAGGTGTTGTGGAGCTTCATTTCGATGGTATATTCTCCAAGACTTTTAGCTTTTCTGAGGATTGTTGTTTGTTGGGAACTAGCAGTTTCAACCAATATCATACATTTCGCGGACGTTTGATGGATTTCAGTGAACCTGCGATGCCCCCCAAACCTTTTTGAATATAAAAAAGACCAAACTTTGTCCAAACTGCCCTTTTTCCGTTTCACAACTACAAACACATTCTGACTGGCAGCATGCTTTCTGTTACCATGCATGGATAAATCCGGTGTAAACCCTGAATCTGGAGGACTGGCAGCATGAGGCCTCTTATTTGATTGAGTGTTAGTACGTACCATCGGCCCACCCAGTCCTCTGGGAAGTGGAAAAGGAAACTTTGAAGGATCCATCTCGGTCCCACGAGCAGCTAGGGAAATACAAGTCCACCTAGACAGAGCCCCGTGTGAATAGATAAGCCTTATACAAGTGAGGTGCGGCAGGTTCCCCAGAGGTTGCCCGCTAACGACTGTTCCACCTCAACACCCATACATCTCATCAGCATACAAGATACCTTGAGAATTAGGGTTTTTTTTCTTTTTTTTTTTTTTTTGTAGAGGTTTATTCCATCCTCGCGATCTGTGTGGTCAAGGCAAGATCCACATTCCCTGAGACACAACGTTCCACCGTTGCGCCACACGGTGGTCGCTGAAGCATGCCTAGAGCTTATGGTGATAGGGGACTGGCGGCGTTTACCAGTCACCAGCTCAGGAAACGAATGCTGAGCCCCTGAGAGCTTTTATGCCATTACCATCAATAAAGCGTAAGTCCAAGCGATTTGTGTTGTAGGTCCGAACCTTAGTGTTAGTTGTTTTTCTCAAGGCCAGCTCTCTCCTATGTTTGTGAATGAAACAAGCTCTCCATTCATGTACCCAATCATTCTAGGTCAAAAATTGTGTACAAAGAAGCTTTGTAAGTCGAAATAAAATTCAATACATGAAAAGTCTTGGATACAGCTGCAAGTAAATACCCAGACAAAACCTGGTTTCTCAGAGAGTTTAAAACTACCAATGCTTTTACTTAAAATTTTGTTAGGTGTCTGGAATGGAGCCTGACCCCAATGACGCCCAACTACCTATCCTTTTGAATTTGCACCTGCTCTTGAAATGATTAATTTAGGTCTCAGCCTGTGATGGCCAAGAAGACATTATTAGAAGATCAACACAAACGGTTTTGAGCTATACTCCATTATGTAGAATAGAATATAGTGATTTATCCAAGACCTTGATGAATTAAGAACTATTTTGCTTCTCGGGCCAGGTGTTTTAACGGTAAAGTGCGTGCCTGGAAACTGAGAGGTGGTGAGATCGAACCTCGGTCAGATCACGAATTACTCAGCTTTCGTTTCAACCTAGCCTTCACCTCTCAGCGATGTGAGGATACGCCAGAAAGGACACGTTGTTCGGACTCCAAGGTAACCTGTAGGCCTCTATACCCAGCTGGATAGCTGGAGTATTTTGCAGACACGCAAGTCGCCGAAGTGGTGTCAAATTGGAAGACTTGCACCAGCCAACTGAGCCACACGAAATTATTACTACTTCTCGCATGTGAACTTAAATTCTCAGGCACATGTAATTTTCATTAAGTGGGATTCATATGTGCAACGTTCTGGATGTGATTACAGTTGCTGTATTTCCAGTGTTTCTTTTCCTTAGTTTCATACAGAGCATGTTCTCACACCAAGGAAGATGGCGCAATGGAAAGGGGTTTGCAGCTGTGGAGTCATGTCATGGGGCAAAAATTCAGATTCAGATTTTCTTGTTTTCTCTATATCCCTTCAGGCGACTAGCAGAATGCTTCTTTAAACATGCCAACGCCACCTCTTTTTCTCCATTACTGTCACATTGAGAGTCTCTACTGATCTCTGTATTGTCAAACTGCCGGTTGCTTTCGACCAGAGTCCTCCAGCCGACACTTATTTGATGAGTTTTGTGACGTTTCACCAGGACGAGTAGATAGCATTGTCAAAACTTCGCCTTCCTTTGCTGGTGGCGGACTGAATTCCAGATCGCGGCCGCAGAGTATATGTACCTCTCGCACATCGTCCTAGGGATTTTTCGTGATCATTACCCCTGTAATTCTCCCCCTCTACATGCAACGGTCGTTTGCTGCAGCACGGAAATACTCGTTCCATTCAACATAAGGATTTCCTTTTTCTTGTTGAATCTGTTGTCATATTTGTGGGTCTCTATGGCTTCTGTGATCAAGCCAGCGTGGTAGCTCTTCTCCCAACAAGAAGTTCTGAATCGGCGAATTTTATTATGTGGACACTCTTTCATCTATTTGGTCGGTTAGTAAATAGTCTTTAAGTTACATTTGCGCGATATATGGTCCGTTCTGTCAATAATTCTGGCGATGTATGACAAAAGGGCTGTAATCGTCATTCTTCTGACGCTTCACTTCACCCTGTGTTAGGCTGCATGAATCTTCTTATGAAACTGGTGGAGATCTCATTGCTCCTCAGAACGTTTTCCAGGTGTTGCATCTAGCATCCGAGTTGATACTGCTTACATATTCGTCTTGGGTGCGTTGCGAGCGTATTAATCATCCCCCTTTACTGGATCGGATGACGGTCTGATAGTTTGTACATATATCGGCCCATGTTTGTCGATTATGTTGATGTAAAACATCAATCGTCCTCCATCCTACTTCCCTTATTTACTTTATTCTACTTTCTGCACTACCTGACGTTAGACATTCGTCAAAAAGGCAGCCATGTTGCCTGCTCTTACAGCTTGGTACACTTCTGGCTGCGTTACTTGAAAGTGAGTACCATTCCACATATCCGTTCGGTGGATTTGTGTCGAGGGCCCGTGTGCCGGCCAACCTGTGGATGATTTTTAGGCGGTTTTCCATCTGCCTTGACTAATGCGGGCTGGTTACCCTTATTCCGCCTCAGTTACACTAGGTCGGCGATTGCTGTACGAATGCTATCTTCACGTACGCGTACACCATAATTACTCTACCACGCAAACATTTTGGGTTAAACTCATCTGGTATGAGACGTTGCTGGGGGTCCACTGGATGGCTGGACAACACAATCACCCTGGGTTTGGTTGGGGCGGCGGTGGGGTGTATAGACTGCTGTGGCCTGTCATGGGTTTGTGAACCACTGAGAGCTACGGCGAGACGAGGCCTCTCCGTCGTTTCTAAGTCCCCGGTTTAAATACACAATACACAATACACCACTCCGCATGAAACTTGTTGACAAATTTCTAGTACCACAAACTCATCTTTTAATACACTTTTCCAACGAAACTTCAAACTGAAATTGGTTATCACATATTCTCGTTGTAATTCATTTCTAGTTGATATCTCCTCAGAGGCGGCTCAGAATGACTGAGGTCCTTTTTATCAACTTATCTGCACAGATTTGGAAAACAAGCGCAGTAATCGAAGAAAGAGATTGTATACTGGAAATGTTGAAACATCCTCTTGGCTAGTTCTGACAGACAGAATTTGTAATACGCCGCACTGGAACCAGCAGAGAGAGCGTGGGCAGCATATTCAGATCGGGTGCGTGGCCACAACGCGTAAACTTAGGCTGCGGACGCTGTAATTGCTATCAGGGCGAGCCGGATACGCCAGCCACTTGCCAGACAGGCCCCTCTGAGTAAATTGAACAGATACGCTGCACAGCACACCACTGCATTGCAACCTGCACCAGCACGCCGTGCTCGGAAATTAGTCACTCCTGCTTTCTTCTACACGCAGCACAAATCAAACCATTTTGACAGTTTAATTACCGACAGTACCTTTTTGATGCATTCGACAATCCTCTCTCCTTTAAATTCTTACTTGTTTTAGCATCTTTCAACACAGAAATTACACGAGACGTAGTAACGTATCTTTACCAAAATTAGGTGGAATGTAATTGTCTGACTATGGAAAATTATCCTTCCATTGCGGACCATAAAAAATGATGATGCAACATTTGCGTTTCCCGTTCATCGGTTTCAAGACTTGTATTCTACACTACTTTTTTTAATACGTACATTGACGAAAAATTTAAACATTAGAAAGAGAAGGAAGTGCAATGGTGCTTCATGTGCTGAGACATTCAATCATTTTACTTCGTTGGTTACTAAATCAAGTTAAATGAACTACAAAACTGGTAGTACGAGCACTCTGGCGATCCCTTTTCAAGAATATGCTGCACACCTTAGGGTCTAAATGTATGCACTGATTTGGGTGGGAAGGGTATCATAAAGTAAAAAACTTCCACGTTCTGGACGTAGAAGTATCAATCGGACCCGACCGACCAATGGCGTCTCTGGATGCGGTAAGGAGGGGCGTGTGTTCACCACGTCGCTCTCCCACTCGTCGTCAGGTTTGAAGATCATGGAACCGCTACTAATCGGTCGAGTAGCACACTTGTCGGCCTCACGAGGCTGAGAGCATCCCGTACCATACCTCCCACCAAAGAAAAACCCCTAGCAGTACCGGGAATCGAATCCAGGTCCATCGCATGACAGCCAAGCTGACTACACAGCTACAGAGGCAGACACGGATGTCATATGTCCATAATATTTTGACCTGAGATAATTGGACCCAGAACTGCTCTAACTGATTTAAGATACCTTGGATATCGGCACCGAGATGGAGTTGACACTCAAGCTGGTCCCACTCACGCTTTATTGAGGCCTCACACGTACTGTACAAGTCCAAAGTCTGGAGCTATGCCCGGACCAATACTGGGGAGGCAAACTATCATCGCCACACCCAATGCTATCTGTTCCATGGACTTCGGTGGGTGACTTGTCACTTCTAGCCGAACTGGACGAGCTAGAAGCGACCTGATAAAGACGTCCTATAAAACAGTAGCTTTATTGAGCACTCCAGACTTGTGTGTCATTAACATCTGCTCACATAGCTGTTCACAAACTTAAATTTAAATCTTGCAAGGCAATGCCAGCGCAGTGCATCAAATGTTACGGTACTGCAGGTCTACATCAGTATTGCAGCTGTCTATTCCAGCCTGTGGATAATAGTGAGGTTGATCCGGAAATGTTGGTTTCTCTGTAGAAGCATGGCTGCATTTATCGGGGTACATCATTCATTAGATTCGTCTATGTTGGACTTTTGAAAATTCTCATCAGTTACATTAAGGGCTTCTACGAGATGTGAAAATTTGAGTGTGGTGTACCATCGGTGTTATACTAAATATTACACGGATATTTTTACAAAACAGCGTATGACGAGGTATGTTTGATATTAAGATAATTGTTGTCAGCAAGTGATGGTTAATATTACCAAGAGTTTCATAATTCCAAAGTCGGTTCATCTGTGAATCCACTTACCGAAATAAATTCAGCAATGTTTCGTTAGAGAAAAGAGTATGATCGATCAGCTTCTCCATTAGACCAGTATAATATTTACGTCTCGTAACGATATGTGAGACGATCAACCTATTATGTCGTGCTGGTACTTCCTTGCAACGCTCACCCTAACGCGTCTAGTTCATCCAAAGCTGATACGACAACTGCCAAAGAGGATGGTGAATAGTCGCTTTCTTTGTCAGAGAGATAACTGAATAGGAACAGTGTTGTACGACGGCGAACCCGAAAGTCTTTGTTCCTACTTTTTGTTAACCGAAACAAGGTGCATAATGATAATTACATATATGTGTACTATTTTACGTATTTTACACTGTTTTTCCACATAGTCCCCAGAATAGTTCAAACAATTGTCGCATCGCAGCACTAAATTTGAGACACTCCTGAGCTAGAATTCGTATGGTTGACTGTGGTACAACCATCAGACAGCTGTCTCGGCTTCATCATAGCACCTGAATCTGTGTCCTACAAGTAACGTCTTCAGCGGACTGAAGACCTGGAAATCACTAGGGCTGAGATCCTGTCTGTATGAGGGGGTGGACCACACTCTCCCAGTGTAATGACCAGAGCATGTCGACGGTTCGAACGGCCACATGTAGCCTCTCATTGTCACGGAGAATAACCACGTTGTCCACATTGCGAATCCCTTGGTACTGGTTCCTAGTGGCAGCCTTTAGATATGACGACGTGGAATAATGACTGTCGGCATTGAAGTCTGCAGCTAGAGGCATGAAATCCAGCAGGATTTGTCCACGGCGATCCCAGAAGACCATTACCATTATATGCTCGTTGTCAGGCAAATATTCATGACCTTTTGCGAGCTCACAACACGACTAATACCACCTCACACTTCTCAAAGCGAGAGACTTTTGCTCATAAGTGGGCTCCATTTCCCTTCGATTTCGAATGGCGTTCGTCCATTGCTCCCTTTGAAACGAATCACATTTCGTTGCTAGTACACAGCGAACGTGTGAAACACAACGTCATCTTCAACAGCTGACAACAGCGCCATGCCGTCGAGCTACCTGATGATCGTTGGAAAAGGACATGTCGACTTCGGATTTACAGCCGTAATTTTGCTGTTTGGCTATAAAAAAGGGGGTATGGCTTTTCTCATTCGTCCACGTATTAAAGCATTACGCAGTTGATCACTCCTACATTAGGAATTGCGTTATGTGAAAATAAACTCAAAATTAATAAAGTATTCCGTGCAATTTTGCCGTGGACGGATTGATATCACATTCAAACGCAATAATACGTCCCCATTTTCGGGGGACCTTTTCAAGAGAGATCGTAGATTCTTTGAGTATCTGATCGATGTCCTGGCTCGCTACTGACTGCAGCAAAATATTGTTTACGCGTGCTCCCACGCAGTGGCGTGGCGGCATGTTCTGTGAATTCATGATCTGCGAATTCCCGAGTGCAAACTGGCCGTTGTTGTTGCCGTCGTCCGCTTTTTCTATCACCGCACGGTGGAAGGCTAATATATAAATCTTCTTCAGCACCGTGATCCAGATGTCATTTTCACGCCCTCCTCTTTTCTATCGAAATTTAATGGCTGTTTAACTGTCTGTATGATCTATCTGTATAGGCTTTCATGGTGTCCGCTTATGGCTGCCAGTACCTAAGTTATATCAAAATGAATACGGTAGTCTCCTGGGTGTAAAGCATGTTCCGCAACAGCTGACTTGTCAGACTCTCCTCTTCAGCAGTTGTCCTCGTACTCTTCTAGCCGATTTTTGACCGTTCCTTTTGTAGTACCCGCGGTACACGTCCAAAAGCTACAAGGGATCCTATCAGTTCCTGTTCTTTTTCAGAGGTTTGGTAGCTTTCTTGGCGAATTTTAGGTGGTCCTGTGTCTTCCGGATGGTTTTGTAGACTACCGTGATGTTCCGTTTTCTCAAGATTGTTCCTGAGTGGTCCGTAACGTCCTAAATGGTAAGCACGTAAACTTTCTATTTGACAGGCGCTTGTGCATCGCTATGATTTTTCTACGGCAGATACTTGTAACTGTGATTATTTCATAGAATACCGACAAAACACTCAAATTTTCAGAGACCGCAGCCATACGTTCAAAACTAAAAGCTAGTGATACATGTAGCTTACTATTGTGCGAATTGAAAATATCTTCTCCTAAGGATGTAGGTTCGTTTCCGAAGAGAATTAAAAATTATTATACAGATGTGTTTACTCGGATTTTTGTCTTCGTCAATAGACCAGCAGCAATCTTGAAATGTTCTCGTTTTCGCTTACAACTTGCGACTCAGTAGTGGTAAAGACAGATTTCTTATCTGAAATTTATGTACTTAAGGCCAGATATTGACAAGAATTTGTTTCGATACATTATTGCAAACAGTAGTATCTTGCTGCGGCCCTACAATACTACTTCTATTATTCCATACTGAAGTGCCAAATTTAACTCTCTCAGCAGAACTGTTTTCTTTACATCATAGAAAATAATTAACTGTATCAAACAGGACAACGGGGTCACTTAAAATATTTCAAGAATGCCTTAAGGCGTAATGTGATGAACAGTTTACGAGTTACGTTGTAAGATATTAGAGTAGATTTGCATTACTCACTGTGTTTAGCAGTGATTTATCAAAGTCATAAATTTCCTTCATGCTTAGGATGAGTCTGCTAAGTCATTATACACACATGTTTCGTTCCTGCAACCGGAAATTCATTAGTTCAATGAGTATTCAAATTTGAAGTATACACAAAATAACGCTGGTGACGTTGATATCAACTTCCTTTCAAGGAAACATACAACGCAAATGCACCAGTAAGAGTCGATCAAATAATATTTACCACCTGATGTAAATATTGCGTGCACCAATGTTTTGGATGTTAGATCGTTTCTGTAGCACACAACTTAATTGTATAAAGGAGTCGAAGACAATGACCTTTAAGAAATATTTTATAAGGGCGTGGTCGAGGTCTGTTTGATGAAATACACCACCAGAACAAGTATGGCCGTTTTCCACGACATCAGTGAGTAACAACTAACTAAAACTTGATTAGCTGCCTTTGTTTTTTGGAAGCACTGTCCTTATTACGCTGCACACTCTCTAGGAGAGTGTTTGCTCACCTTAAGTTGTTCAGTGACTTCTTGACTGACTGAACGATTACCGCACGCTGTATTTCTGCATTTGCCGTCGGCGTATGTCCAAGGTCATCATCCAGATGAACCAGGGCATTGTAACAGACGAACTGGAAGCTGTTAAGGAATAACACATTAAAAAATATTTCGGCACCCACTTGTAAGTTCGATATTGGCATGTTTATAGCTTACGCCCTATAGTATCAATATCAATAGATTGCCCTTCTTCTCATGACAATTAGGAAGGATGGAAGAGACGATATACCATTTTCGTGGTCATTCTCTAAGTAAACTGAAAAATTCCGATATACTGTAGGAAAAAAACATTTGTATGCTAATAACAGTAGGAGCAATATTTTTATGGTGTAACCTCGTGTGAGAATTTGTTATTGTTGTTGTGGTTTGGACGTTTAGCATCTAGGTTATTAGCATCCGCAAATATTTTCGTTAATGAATTAAGATTAAAAGGTCATAAAAATCAGTCTTATACATTATTGAAAACAATACTATTGGGCAAAGGATAAAATAGTTTTCAACGAAAGACCCAATAATAAGATAAAAATCTTAAAATTGGGGCAGGTTGGCCAGAAGGGAAACAAGGGAATCAGCCACTCTCACCATTACTGAAAGCTGTGGATGACTTTTTGGCTGTGCAGATGTGTATATAAACTCACACACTTAGATATCCACTCACTCAAACATACAATCTCACTTTTGAAAGATTCTTAACCAGCCAACAGATAAATTATTAAATATAAAGAACTGAAAGCAAAATAGTTAAAACTTTTTCGTAATTACTTGTAGATGGCCGACAGCTGCTATTAAAGATGGGAAAGAGCCAGCCACATCAATTCCTGTAAAAATCTATACTTTAGGGACTAGCCTTGGTACCTCACCAAAATTTTCAAACAGCTGCTTTACACACCTTGTCCTCTACACCGCCTGATAGGAAAAGGTGAAGCATTCAGAAGGGGAGGAGGACCGAAATGAAACGTGAAGGAGTGAGAGCGTTTGTCAGGTTATTTCATTGACTACCAAATCGGATAAGTTTTAATAAGAATTTCGTAGTATGAGCCCACTTCCCAGTATTACGTTACTTCACCTCTTGCCTGGATACATGAATTCATTTGTTGGGAGGAGTATCATAAAGCCGTTGTATTCTCTCCCGATGCAAGATCGGCAGTAACTGTGTAAGTAGGCTGTTTAGGTTTTTTTGTTGGTAACGCCATGTAGAGCTCTATATGAAAATCACTGACTGTGCTGTGTGCAGCCTGTGCCTGGTTTGCATTGTTGGAATTTGCTATTGTAGTGTTGGGCAGTTGGCTGTTAACAGTGCGTAGCGTTGCGCAGTTGGAGGTGAGCCGCCAGCAGTGGTGGATGTGGGAAGAGAGATGGCGCAGTTTTGAGAGCGGATGAACTGGACGTGTGTCCATCAGAGACAGTAAATTTGTAAGAATGGATGTCATGAACTACTATATATATATATTGACTTTTGAACACTATTAAGGTAAATACATTGTTTGTTCTTTATCAAAATCTTTCATTTGCTAACTATTCCTATTTCCTATCAGTAGTTAGTCCCTTCAGTAGTTAGAATCTTTTATTTAGCTGGTAGTAGTGGCGCTCGCTGTATTGCAGTAGTTCGAGTGATTTTTGTGAGGTAAGTGATTCATGAAAGGTATAGGTTATTGTTGGTCAGGGCCATTCTTTTAAAGGGATTTTTGAAAGTCTGTTTGCGTTACGCTAAAAATATTGTGTGTCAGTTTAGTGTTGATCAGAATAAGTAACGAGCGAAATGTCTTAGTACGTTCAGTTCTGCTCAGCTGTTTGAAAATCAAATAACGTAAGGGGTTTACCAGCACAGTAATTCAATAATTTTTCTAAGGGGACGTTTCAACTGGTGTCACTGGTCACTGATACACTGGATACTAGCACTTGGACAGAGTAAACGTCCGAGCTGGTCGTATATATTTCTCTTGGGGATAGAGCTGCGGATATTGCTGAGCACGGTAGTACCTCAATATCACGCAGGCAGTTCATAGGGACACGTTCCATATGTGGACGAGCATTTTCCTATTGAAAAGTTGCACCACGATACTGCCGGGTGTGAGGTAACACGGGAAGACGCAGGATGTCCTTGACGTTCCGTTGTACTGTCCAAGTTCCTTCAATTACTATCCAGCGAGACCTGAAGTCATACGCGATGGGTCCCCACATCATGACGGGAAGAATAACACCGCTGTGTGTCTCCTAAATATGGTAAGAATGGGATCTCTCCACATGCCGTCTCCATACCCGTCATTCATCAGTGGCCACGCATCCCGGCCTCGGCATCTGACGGTAATTCCCTATTCCGTTTGCTGCTACTGTCCGATCAATGGTGCGGGATGACACAGAATGTTGCATGGAGTGCATTATTGGTTCTTGGATGGCAACCCCAGATTTGAAGGGGTCATAATGTGCCTGGTCCCAGTACAATGGTCCTTTCTCCTGGTGTTCAGACGTGGTCGACTGGAAACTTGATGACGAGTGTACCTGCTCTCACGTTCCATTGCAATCCAGCGAAGGGCTGCTATCAGATTAAAATTTCAACGATTCTGGATATCGCACGATTGAACCAGTCGGCCAAATGGAAACCAACAATGAGGCCCCTTTCAAACCCTGTCAGTGACAGTTAACGCTGCTCACACGAGTATGCAGCATCTCTGTGCCCTTCACAGTGATCACTCTACATCCGACACTATTAGGGATTCGTATATACCCTACCAGCTTGTTAATAACACAAAACGCGAATAACAATAAAGCATCGCGATGGCCGTCGTACCTGTTATGGATAAATGCAACTCCATAATCATTTATATATCCGTCGATGGTATGTACGTGTACCGAGTTACATTGGCATCCAGCGATGTCTTCTGGCTGCTTCACATTTTTTCTCAGGAAGTGCAAAAGTGTGGCCAAGTCATAGGTAGCTATAGGACTGTCTCACTGTCAGCTTACAAAACTGATACGCATTATTCGTCAAGCAGTTTACGCTCTGGTTACTGTAGAGCTGTAAAAGATAGAAAAAATAACAGTCGATTGCAAAGTAGGAGTTCCTGCGAAGAAACAGATATCTTGAATACAGCGAAAAAGTATGATGCAAATTTTGGTGCAACAATAAAAAAAATTTAAAAAATTGTTACGCTTCACAACATATCACTGCGAGCAGGAACTCATGTTTGGAAGTCCAAGATTAGCGTGTACTCGGCCACACACACGGAATACAGGGAGGTGGCGTAGTGATTTAGGCATTGGCAAATGTCCCGTGACACGGTGATTCAAATTTCGTTTCCACCGTCCAGACTTCGGTTGTCCACGAATTCCTGAAAATCGCTTAAAACAAATCCCGGTATGATTCCTTTGTAATGGACAGGGTAGGTTTCCTTTCTGGTTCTTCCTTAATTCTCACCAATTTTCCATTTCTAATAGAGCGCAAATTGATTGTTTGGAGACATTTGCATAGTGCATATGCTGACACAGCCCCATCGGTTTGCTCCCCACAAAGGCAGTGCGCTTTTCTACTACATTACTCACGGTGAGCATGCGACTAATAATTTCAAGGCAGCGGTTATCAGATAGTACTACCTGAGGGCACGGACTGGGAAAGTGACTGACACTGGCTTGTGTCTCGTGATAACGGCTGAATTTTCGAATGAATTCTGCGGGAAGTAGGCTCATTCAGCAAGAAACATCACCTTCACTTAAAGTGACAATACGGGTTTGGTTTAAGCTTGAAATGACCCATAGAACTCTTTATCTCCATTACGTAGTTATATACGGTGGTCAAAACAGTATTGAGGAAGAGGATACAGGCCAAGAATCACCAGTTATGAAAGTGGTGGAAGTGACGTGAAACATCTCTGACCTATTTATAACTGTATCATACCAAAGTAAGGCTGTATTTCTTGTTTATATCTAGTGGCTGTACTTACAGTTAAGTGTCCAGAAGAGAAGAGGGACCATTTTGAATAGACCGTCAGAGAAGAGACATGAGTGAGGAGAACGTTCAGACCGTCGGAAAGTAAGATAGAGAGTTCAGGTGCCTAAGGATTTTCAGATACTTGGAGCAAGGGAAGAAGATAACAAACATAGCAGGCTGTGGGGGACACTTGGGCAGGCCAAAAACCGACTGAGGTTTGTGAGGCCAGGAGAGAAAGTAAGAGCTACGTTTCAGATAATGAAGTAAGCGGCGGTTGGAAAGAACGATTATGCAGTTATCTCGAAAGCAAATCATTTTATGATTCACATATAGTAACATATTTTTATTTATAGTGTTGTGTAGTTTCACCTGTATCAGTTTGTGTCTGTGATGATGTAACACTTTTTATACGTAGCAACATATCTCACGATAAGGAAAACAAGCAACTAAGGAGCCTAATCCTCCATAGCAATTTGAGTCAAGAAAGTCTTGTTCATATCCTGCTTCTATTGCCTATAATTTTACGCATGTTCCAGTTCTAAAACTCTTTCTAATCTACAGGACGGTAATGTAATCCACAACGCGTGTCTACTGCAACCTCGGTCAGTATGTGCCAGTTTGTGGCCCTGACGGTAGATGGCGGTTCACGGCGGATAACCCAGCTTCAGGACCCGACTAGACCTCCGGCTGGTGGTCCCGTCCAGATAGTGGAAGAACGTTGGCAGCCTCGAGCAGGAAGCCAACACACAGCGGACGCCTATTCGAAGCCCTTCTGTGGCGATATGTCCGGCTTGGCTGGACGGTCGACTCTTATACACGACGAGGCAGTTCTGTTTGCAGCTGAGCTCACTTACGCGGCTTGCCAAGAGCCACTGAATCATCTCGAAAGGCTGATTGTTGCACCATCACCCGGGTCCTATTAGCAGAGCCGCTGCCATGGTGTAAGTGTTAAGCTAGCGGATGATAGTGAGTAGACGTCGGGACCGGGACCTGGCTTCTGTCCACACTTCCTTCACCTTCGATAGATTCCTTTCACAACAACGTATACACTTTCCTATGCGAAAGTGAGACCTGGTTTTCTAGTGCGAAAACCTGTCAAAACTTACAGTTTCTCAGGAACCAATGGTGAGTTGACTAGTGATAAATATTTCGTGATAAAGGAAATCAACTAAATGGCACAGGAAAACTTAATGAAAGGAGAATGCTTCTGTACCCACAATTGATGGAATAATTTGGTGTGGCACGTGACTGAGATGTTTTCAGACATTATACTGGCCGTCACATACTGGCCGAGTAAATGACGTGCAATGCGTAAGATGTCAGCGTATTTGATCGTGCCGGATAGAGGGTGCTGACGCAGGGAACACTCCATCTCTTAGGTCGTATAGGCACTGGCGTTTTCATGTGACATCGTGTGAAGTGAACATCTTGAGGTACTGAATTTTTAAGATGCTGGATTTGCGTTAGGGAAGAATGGGATCTAAATTCCTGTCAGTCATCCACACATAGTACACACTAAGACAAAGAAAAAAGAAGATTTATATAGAAGGAATTATCCGAATGGGACGGAAATGGCTGATGTTTCAAGACAAGTCTTCGGTGTGGAATCTCACTGTCTGCAGTAAAACTGTCTTCAGTGATGAGTCTCGCTTAAAACTGAGCCATGATGACCAGCGAAGACGTGTCTGCAGACAGCCCAACCAGTGGTGTGGTATCTACCTGACAGTCGCTCGTCATGCGGACCGAATACCAGGATGATGGTCTGGGTTGCCATTTCTTTTCATAACTGGACTCCTTTGAATGTAGTCCGCGGCAACCTTACAGCACAGCGATACGTCGACGATATTCTACATCCTGTTTTCTTGCCTTACATGGAAAGTCATCCAGGGCTCATATTTCCACAAGACAATGACCGCACGCAGTTGGGGAGGGTCTCTACCTCGGCCAGCAAGGTCGCCATATCTCTTCGCAATTGAATGCCTTTGCAGCGCAAAGGGTAGGGCCCTCCAATCATCTCTGGATTTTGACGCTCTGATGCGCCATTTGGACAGAATGTTGCATGATATCGCTCAAGAGGACATCCAACAACTCAGTCAACGAGTGCCAAGTCGAATAACTGCTTGCATAAGGGCCAGAGATTGACAAACGTGTTATTGACTTGTTCAATTTGTGAGGCTATTTCTCTTAAAGAGATCATCCATTTGTTTCTCAAATTGTTATCATTTGTTCACTTGCATATGTACAGTCTTAGACAATAAAACTGACCGCCGGCCGGCCGCCACAGAGACTAAGTCCGAGTCATTCACTTAAGGTGGCCAATAAAACTGACCGCCCCTGACAACTCTAAGTCCGACCATATGCGCAATCTGGCAACACTGTAAGATGCGGAAGTGTTAGGAGGAAGTGTTGTCTACTTCTGAGACGTTGTCGGACTATGTGAGCCTGTAATCTAGTGGCAAGCGTCGTGCGCTCTAAACTTATAGTCGCCTGTTAGCGTCCAACTGTATTACTTTTTTTTTTTTTTTTTTTTTTTTTTTACCACAGTCGGTCTCAAGTTATGAGTCTGACTGAACATCGAAGATAATTCGCTTAACATTCTACCCACCAGCAATACCCAATATTCCGGAAACAATTCCGCAGGACAGTTCATGGCTGCGCCGCGATCATAGCAGCTTACGCTCGAGCGTTTCGTCGCGCTGCAGCGGCTACCGACCACCGGCCAGACGCCACCCGCCGCCTAAAAGTCCGGCGCCGCCCAGGTGAACGCGGCGCCACGCTGTCAGTGTATGTATCAACTGTCATTTTCGAATTTGAAGTTCTAGTTATCATCTTGCAGTTAAGCATTGGATTTTCCATACTAGAAAATCATGAACTACAGTTAAGCATTGTAAAATTGAGTCGCAAGTGGAAATAGGTGTAACATCTGCAACACAAAGTTTACTTTTGGTATAACAGAGGGGTGAATGCAGAGGAGGCAGCTAGAAAGATTTGAATTGTGTGTGGAGCGAGTCCTTTTGGGAAAAATACGCCAGAAAAAGATATTCTTGTTTCAACAAAGATCGTTCTGGCATGAATGATTTTTCACATTATGGAAGTCTCGACTACTGATATATGTGATTGATTACCATTTCACCATCATGCGACATTTGCATTCAACAGGCAAAGTTCAGAAGTCTGGTGTAGGAGTACTGCATGCTCTAATTCGAAACAACAAAAATCAACGGAGTGACTATTATTGAACGTCATCAGGTCGCTCATTGAGCATTCGTATTCAGTACTGTTACTGGTGACGTGTTATGATGCCTTTATCGTTAACTTCCCAAGAAGAAATGAAAGACTGAGCCCCTCCAAAAGACATAACCTCGAGCAAAGAGTAGTGTGAACATAATATTTTACATCTGATAGCTCCAAAAGTGTGTTTTGGGCTACGAATTCTGCCCCATGGGCTGTGTGCAACACAGCTGGAATTTGTTGCCAACAACTGAGACACCTTCCGGTCTCAGCGTAAGAAAATCGACCAACACAACTACGAAAGCAGCTTGCACCTGGTAGCCAAACATGTTTCTTGGGAACAGGCTACTTCCTAAAGTGGGAAGACATTCTTTTGTGGTTGAATTGTTGGCAAATGCCAGACGTGTTCCGTTGGTCTAAGCGTTTCGGTGTGTTGAATTAGTACCAATGACTTTTCTACAGGTTTTTTCTGTCCCAAATAGAAAGTTGAAGTCTCCCATTAGTATTTTCACGTCATCTTGGTGAATTTTGCTCATAGTATTTTCGAGTGTGTTCCACAATTTTTCGACATTTTCGGTGTTTTCCTTATTTTCGATGTTGGTGGGTGCATGTGCATTTATGAGTGTATATTTTTATAGGGGCTCTGAATGAGCATAGTCATAACTCGATTGTAGATGGGTGTGATATCTTCGACAGAATTGTTGATAGATCTGTGTTCGAGAAATGCAATGCCGAAGATTGATGCGCCTTTCGCTACCTTTTGTTTTTTGCTCTTGAAGATGCCATGGTTTCCGTAATGCAAGTTTTAATTGCCAATTAATCGTGGTTCTTGAAGACCAAGGATGAGAAATTTTTGGCGGACGATTTCTTTTGTGAGATTATTTAGGTTTCTTGTTTGGATCAATGTATCGATGTTTAGTTTTCAAATGAATGTTTTCAGCTTGTAGGGAAATTTACCAGAGTTCTTCGATATTCTCTGCCGTGCTAACCTGGACTCCCCAGAGTGCGATAACCCTACTGCCGCCTATCGGTGGCCAGGTTGTGTACCACCTGGGGTAAAGTTACCTTTGCTTGCATAGTTCATGTTTTCTTGTGTTTCATTGGTTTGGACTGGGTGATACCGGGACCAGACAGGACCAGAGGGTGTTGAAGCCTTTGGAAGCAAATATTTTCAGCCAAGCTCGTTGAGATAACAGACGGTGACCAGAGTAGCGGTGATTTTCACTCAGATGTGTCTGGATTTTGGGTTCAACGGATTGAGTAGCCGTTCAGGATTGTGTTAGTATTTGGTTCACCCCAAGTATTTGATTTCCTCGGTACCACCCATATGGCGGAGAGTTGCCCCTATCGGCCACAAGGGATTATTATTATTATTGTCATTATGTCATCAGAAAATCTGATATGGAGTATCTTCCCAACACTGAAATAGATGTGTATTGTTCCATTCAATATTTCCATCAGATAAATATGGGTTATAATTACGTTACATTGCTGCTAGTCGACATATTTCTCACTTTTTCTTAGACAGTTGCTAGCTGTTACTCCATCATAGGAATTTATGTGCGCAGCATTGTTGCAATACAGACGTTCAAATTATCCGATTTCTGTAATTCATTTCGATACAAGATCGTCCTAATCGGATTCAGCCAGTCAGTCTTAATTTGGATATCCGATTACGACTCTCATCATATGATAGACTGGGTGAACCAAATCCTTAATCGGACTGTTGAATCCAGATCGCTTATCTATGACAGGGAATGAATTCTTAAACACTGTGGAAAATAACAATCCAATGTGCTTATTACAAATAAGTTATTTAAATAAAAATATATGAAATAACGAGATAACAGATTATTTACAGGAGCAGAGGCCCATCCATCATGGCAGAGTAGTGCGAGATTGGTTTCTGGGCCAAGAGAGAATAAAGCTGTTGCCGTTTGTTCCACGATCACCGAACATCAACCAGATAGAGAATATGTGGGCAGAGGTAACAAGGTCATTGCCATGTGTCCCTACAAATGCGAGCGACCTTTGGACGAATATAGAAAACGTATGGTGGGAAATAAACCGTCACGCTACACTGTCGACGACTTAATGAAATCAATTACCCTACGCCCTCGAGAAATCTTACGTAATGATCGTGGGTCGGTTGGTTACTAAAAGTATACTCGTCCACAAAACCCATGTGGACAATTATCTGATAATCGGTCAAGCTTTGCTTTGTCGCAGCTCTTTAGCATACAGCAAGTCCATTTACTTTCAGTCTCCTGCTTACAATTGTTGCAATGCAAGGTAATTGAAAAATCTCATCCACTCGACGCTAACTGAAGAACTGACTGGTGCATGTGTTGTTCAACACACAGTAGTTGTCACCCTCACTTGGATCAATGACTGTGTGTGTCTGTGTGTGTGTGTGTGTGTGTGTGTGTGTGTGTGTGTGTGTGTGTGTGTGTGTTTTCGTGTTCACGCACAATCTGAATCAGTACTATTAACATTAGAGAGACAACCAACAATAAATATTGCATCAAATATGACTAAAGTATTTTAATGCGATGGGAAGCTACAAACTGAATTTTTACCCATCCCACGTCCTGCGTATTACGTTAAGTAAGATGTATTAACCCCATAGTATCGTTAGCAGAGACAGTGCGCTCTTGTTGTAGAGGCTCGCGACAGGTACAGCGATTAGCAGTGTCCAATGCCGCCGCGATTTGTTTATGTTGGCTGAGCGTGGACACTGCAGCAGACGCTTCGCCCTAAACAGAAAGAAATCACCTTGGCTCTGACTGCAGTGAGCGGATATCACTGCCTGCGTGTTCTTATAGTAACCAACGTGAGACTCTACTCACAGGTGCCATGGAGCAATTGCAACGGGTATCATGTCATTAGTCATCAGAATATTAACCAGTGATGAAATGTCCACTCTATTTGAATCCCAAGAAAATAGGAACCTTCTCACAAAGGAATGTGATGTGATATCAAAATTTATCCAACATACAAAAGTTAACTGCAAGGCTTTCATGTATGCAGTAATAGCACACAAGGAAATATTATGTCTTGGAAGCGTATATTTCATTTCCTCTTCTCATATTAACGCCCTTGCTTTAATATGAAGTGACAAAATAAACACGAAAAACTAAAGTTCCTGTGAAGCCTATAAGTCATTTCCTCTTCTCATATCACAACTTTTGTTTTAGTATGAAGTAAAAAAATAAACAGTTTAGAGTTCTGAAGCATAATACGACACCAGATTCTTATCGTAGGCGCTATCGGAAACGCCAAAAGCAGGGAGCTGTCCATTCTTTTGTCCAAGAGTCTGTTTCCTTTCATGTATTACTGCCGCTAGGAGATTCTTATTTAAAGACTTGTGGGCATCAAGTTCTTCAGCAGAACAAGCCTTATGTTATTGTGTTAATTACGGTATGGAAAAAATGCAACAAAGACGAGTTCCGCTAGAGCAGTGAGGATATTTGCACATGTGTGTATTCAGCAATGACTGCCAGCAGCCACAACACTTCACAGAATCCTTGCGGCAGGCAACACAACTGTGCGTGCACTTCAGACTTCATTCAGTGAGACGTCGGGAGATGGATGAAAACGTCAAATTAACGTCGCTTTCCGAGTCGTATTCGATCCAGAATGATGTGTTATTAAGGTAGTTGAGCGTTCTAGAAATTACACTTTTATGATTCCCATATGAGTATTTCGATAGCCAAAAGAACCCGTTAGTGTGAAACTATCGGGAACTGCATTATATCAAACTGCAAGAACTTGAGGCAATACGTTAATGGTGGCGCACGGAATTTAGCGCTGACTACCTACTTCAGTAAAGATAGTGTTGTGGCGTCATCGCTTGTCTTTATTTGGCCTCAGCTTGAGTAATCCGATTCAACGAACATAGTACTCCAATCGTGGGCTCCTAATACTGTATGACTGCAGGGATTATCGTGCGGGTATTACATTAATTCTGCAATGAAATGCTTAACAACTCTTACCCTCAGCTATGCAGGTGGATGACTCAATACACAGGTACTCCATGTTGCACTTGGTTAAGTGATCAGTTCGCTGCAATCCTGCTTGTACTGTTTGTAAATACTCGTATACTTCAGAAATGATTAAAATGGCTCTGAGCACTATGGGACTTAACTTCTGAGGTTATCAGTCCGCTAGAACTTAGAACTACTTAAACCTAACTAACCTAAGGACATCAGACACATCCATGCCCGAGGCAGGATTCGAACCTGCGACCGTAGCGGTCGCGCGGTTCCAGACCGTAGCGCCTGGAACCACTCGGCCACCCAGGCCTGCATACTTGTATACTGACCATTCGTTATTTGACTAAATATGAACTACAATCCAATTCGCATGTATATGACATGGGTTAGCGCCGGCACAAAGGTATGACTAAGGGTTGGATGCCGTTGAAGTCCTGTTACATTGATCTACATCTACATCTACATCTACATTTATACTCCGCAAGCCACCCAACGGTGTGTGGCGGAGGGCACTTTACGTGCCACTGTCATTACCTCCCTTTCCTGTTCCAGTCGCGTATGGTTCGCGGGAAGAACGAGTGTCTGAAAGCCTCCGTGCGCGCTCTAATCTCTCTAATTTTACATTCGTGATCTCCTCGGGAGGTATAAGTAGGGGGAAGCAACATATTCGATACCTCATCCAGAAACGCACCTTCTCTAAACCTGGCGAGCAAGCTACACCGCGATGCAGAGCGCCTCTCTTGCAGAGTCTTCCACTTGAGTTTGTTAAACATCTCCGTAACACTATCACGGTTACCTAATAACCCTGTGACGAAACGCGCCGGTCTTCTTTGGATCTTCTCTATCTCCTTTGTCAACACGGTCGGGTACGGATCCCACACTGATGAGCAATACTCACTGCCTGCGTGATCTTATAGTAACCAACGTGAGACTCTACTCACAGGTGCCATGGAGCAATTGCAAATGTTCGCAAATAACCTCTATTGTCTCAAAAAACCATTGCATCTTAAATATCGAAGGACCGACGTCCACACTGTCACAGCGCGTTGAAATACAGCAACGACGGCAGATGAAAATGTGTGACCGACTGGGCTTCTAACCCAGACCTCCTGCTTACTAGACAGACGTTCTGATCACTGGACTATTATTTTTCTTTAATGATTGATAAGACTTTCAGCACCAGGTAGGCTGAGGCAAAGAGGGCAGAGGTCGAAGATCCGGTCCTGTCATGGTCCTTCAACAAGGTTCGGATGACATTCCGCTCCCAGTTGTTAGTGGGCATGCGCTTGGGTTCGCCCTTAACCACAGTCGGAGTTGGAGACGCTTCAGTTACATCTAACCAGTGCGCATCTATTGCACTATAGTAAGAGCCGAGATGCAGTATTTTAGTATTAAAATTTTGTAAATTTGTGGTAAGAACTTATGAGACCAAGTTGGTTAGGTCATCGGTCCCTAAGCTTGCACATTACTTAATCTAACTTAAAGTAACTTACGCTATGGACAAAACACACACCCTTGCCGGAGGGAGGATTCGAACCTCCGATGGTGGACACTATGATGACACAGCAGTCAACGTCTCTGCAGCACCTATCTACACACGCTCCTCGTCAGACGCGAATTCCCATTTTTGACGCATACCACATGGACGGTACCCGTTGGCCAATGTTCCACTAGCCTGCGTCCACACTGTATTCCCGCGAGGGTCGGACGATGTCGTGCGTCTAGCACTGAAAACTTTCGATGAGGCGTGGAGACCCAAATAATTATACAGAATGTTTCAGGAGGAATAGTAAATATTCTAGGAGATGGTAGTATAGACAAATTGTTGAAATAATGACATATAACATGCGTCCAATTTTTATTGAACATACAGATAGCTGGGTTCAATGCATTTTCGTTTCGTATGTTGGTCCTTACAGGACCCAGTTGTCTACACTTTCTTGAAAATGAGCTTCCAGCGTCATTGGAAGAGATTTATTTGGCTACAAGAATGCGTATGTTACTCCAGCATGACGGGGCTCCTGCACATTCTAATCGTCAGGTGACACATTGTCGAAACCTAACATTTCCTGGAAGATGGATCATTATATATATGGGCACTTTTCTTGGCCTTTCAGGTCCCCGGACCTTATCTATTTCAATTTTTGCCTACGGGGATGGTTAAAGGCGAAGTCTACAAAGAAAAAGTAAACCCAAGAACCGATTTGATCGTTCGGATTTTGAATAGTGCAGCCCTCATAAAAGAACGCAAGGACGACCTACACGTGGTGTTATCAAGAGAAGTCAAATGTGCATTGAAGTTGTTGGGGGAATTTTTGAAAATCAACTTTGAATGTCCTCGTTGCCTTTACTTTGAGTTTGTTAGCGTTACGTACTAACAGCTGTATCTCTGTACACAATAAAAAGTGGACGCATTTATATGGAATTTTTTTATGCAGTTCGTCTGTACTACCAACTGCTAAAATATCTAATATTCCTCCTGAAACGCTCTGTATATGGATACATGTGTGGTGTCTGTTCTTTCGGACATGTCCGAAAGAAAATGCTTCATGGCATTCTGCAACGACCTTCGATCTAGTTGCAGGGGCTGATACAGATTTCAGAGCTGCTTGGCTGTCTGAATAAAAGTAGATGCTACGATTTTCGTAGGGTCTATTCTAATTCTCCTCCGTGCACATGCTGGTAGAAGATACCGTGTAATACTGTGGCCATCTTCCCTAAGGAGATTCTAGGCAGTACACCAGACTCGGTACTTTCATCTGTTTTCGACCTGTCAGTAAACCACTATATTATGTCTCCTGAACGGTGTAGTGGTTCGTTCATCCACTGCTCCCTGCTTCCAACTGTTACGTGGCAAGGTTTATTGAAACAGCTAGAAGTTATTTTATAGTTAGTCGGCATTTCCCCAGCCATCGCCAAACTGATTTGGGATTCCGTATATTCTAACTATACCCAGTTATTTACAATTTTTAGCCTTTATGTCCCTGCTGCGGCCTCCATTTTAAGCCACAGGTGTAAGACGGGCATGTCTAGTCTAATATCCATCCCAAGAGTGGATGTCCTGCTAATTCTGTCTGTTTGTGAAAGCAGGCCAGTCTCTGCACTTTGCCAGACTCCCTAGCAGCCACCTTCTATTCGACTTTGTTCATATTATATGACAAATTGTCATTGGTACTGGGTTTAGTCCCCAGTTTACCCTACAGCAGCTTCTAGTGCTTATAAGATTATCTTTCGCAGTGGAATATATTCTTTATGTGAGGTGTTCATAATAGTTTTCCATCCAGCGCTACCTCTAGATACACTACAACCCCCTCTAAAGTTTCATCGAGAAACATAATTTTTCAGTATAAGTGCTGGACATGCTTCCCCATAAATAATACTACACCAATATGAAACTTCCTGGCAGATTAAAACTGTGTGCCCGACCGAGACTCGAACTCGGGACCTTTGCCTTTCGCGGGCAAGTGCTCTACCAACTGAGCTACCGAAGCACGACTCACGCCCGGTACTCACAGCTTTACTTCTGCCAGTACCTCGTCTCCTACCTTCCAAACTTTACAGAAGCTCTCCTGCGAACCTTGCAGAACTAGCACTCCTGAAAGAAAGGATATTGCGGAGACATGGCTTAGCCACAGCCTGGGGGATGTTTCCAGAATGAGATTTTCACTCTGCAGCGGAGTGTGCGCTGATATGAAACTTCCTGGCAGATTAAAACTGTGTGCCCGACCGAGACTCGAACTCGGGACCTTTGCCTTTCGCGGGCAAGTGCTCTACCAACTGAGCTACCGAAGCACGACTCACGCCCGGTACTCACAGCTTTACTTCTGCCAGTACCTCGTCTCCTACCTTCCAAACTTTACAGAAGCTCTCCTGCGAACCTTGCAGAACTAGCACTCCTGAAAGAAAGGATATTGCGGAGACATGGCTTAGCCACAGCCTGGGGGATGTTTCCAGAATGAGATTTTCGCTCTGCAGCGGAGTGTGCGCTGATATGAAACTTCCTGGCAGATTAAAACTGTGTGCCCGACCGAGACTCGAACTCGGGACCTTTGCCTTTCGCGGGCAAGTGCTCTACCAAAAGGTCCCGAGTTCGAGTCTCGGTCGGGCACACAGTTTTAATCTGCCAGGAAGTTTCATATCAGCGCACACTCCGCTGCAGAGTGAAAATCTCATTCTGAATACTACACCAATTTTCGTGCGGTTTGTATTTAAATACTTTTTCACAATGTTCAGTGCACATAGGTTTAACAATACTATCAAATTTTCTAAGTCTTACTGTGAATAAATCGTCTACTTATTCTTTTCAAGAGTAGTCTCTCGCATTCAGCTCATCTATGAGTTCATTCACCACTAGGTTCTTCATCTCTAACCATTACTCGAAGGTCGTATTACTGGAACCCCCTCGACATCCAGGAAGATACAGAGAGCATCCAGAAAGGGTGGTGCTTTTTCCACCTTCCCGACAAGTTGGTGAAGTGTTACCTCACATGATTTGCTTCGTAAGTATTATGAAAATGTGGCAGTTCATAGATAAAATTACGTATTCACAACAACAAAAAAGTATGTCGGCAGAAAATAAAAGTGGCATTATGAATTTGGCAGTACCGTAAGGTTTTTCGCTTTGACACTGAGGGTTACTCAAAGTAGTAAGATGAATTTTGCTAGAGCGTTGTCTTACCATTCCCTCATTGAATTTGTATCTGCCTGCTTGTAGTTCTGCAACAAAAGAATTAAAAATCTTGCATTCAGCGAGCCTCGAAAGGCGAACAAGGGCAGCGTGCACCTGACAGTCAAGCACTTTACCTAGGAGCTAGCGAACAGGTAGGTGTCTTTGACGTACTTACTGGCTCAGTAGGAGATATGGCAAATAAATCGCAACATAAGAGACGAGAGTACAAAGCATTAACTGATATCCTTATGTCACGTCTCAAGAAAAAATTCAATTGAAATGACACGATAATATCAAGTGAATTTAGCAGGATAGTTCTGTGCCATCAAGGAAGTAACTCGTCGGTCACAGAGTTGCCAAACATATTCTGCACTGTTGCCAAGTTTCAGTTATAGTGCCAGGAAGGATACCAGCTGATGTGTTCTGTGAGTGACCTCGGAAGTGACTGTAGCTTCATCTCAAAGTTGCGGGTGGCAAGGGCCGCAAGATCCTCGTTATATGTCAATGAGTCTTATTCGCATTTCTGTAACTAGGTTTATGGGCTAGAGTGCAACTACTTGTAATACATCGATGCACTGAAAGCAAACTAAATGTCATAAATTAATAACTGCGGCAATTATTTGTGTTTTACTGACTTAATCGGACAGAAACCTTGAAAGCGTATTCCCCAGACGCGATTCACAGTTTTGGAACTTCTCCAGTGGTTGAGTTGGCAATGTATATTTGCTGTACAATATTGTTATTGAGATCACTGTCATTGGCACATCCACGAGAAGACAGGCATGGCCTAGCTTATTGTTGTCAGCTTTCCTGACAGATATTCTGCCTTTGTTCGAAACTTAGGGTGAATTCGAACATTCCATATGCGAAAATTTGATGTTTCTATTCTTCCAGCTCTAACATTCAAATAACAGTTACAATAAGCGGCAGAAAAGCGCCAGTGAATCAACAGTTAATAATGCAACCATAATTAGTGGAATCTGATAAATTCCATCTGTCATCTGATAATCGTGAAAAACTACTTTTTTCATCTTCACAGCCCCACAATGTGAACTCAAGGGTTTCATAGGATACCTATATTTAATTTCGTTGTGATCGTTTTCAATGACAGTACGGGAGGAACAAAACCATCTGACTTGAAACATACTTTTCCAGCGGGATTTGAATCTTTGGCTACAGTTGCAGTAGCACGTCCAGTGAGGTATCAAGAATGTGAGCAATCACTCATTGCTATAGTATAGCCTAGGGCAGAAAGAAGCAGGTTTCCGACAAAGTAAACGATTAGAGACACTGTCGCTATCACTTATTAAACAGGAATTGTTCAGAAAATTACAACAATATTTAGTGAAATGAGTAGGTTGATGCAGCTCCAGTCTGGTACTATCACTGAGTTGCCAAACGTTTTCCGGATAGCACTTATGATATAAATGTGTGTGTGTGTGTGTGTGTGTGTGTGTGTGTGTGTGTGTGTCTGTTCTTAGGACATTTCCGAAAGAACAGACACTACGAATCGAAATAGACAGACTTTTTAATCAATTTAAGATTGAAGGACAGATGTCCAGGCTGTCATGGGCATTAAAATAGAACAACAGCGTCAGATGAAAATTTGTATCTGACCAGATTCGAATCCGGATTTACAAAATTTTAATACCAAAATACTGCATCTCGGTTCTTACAATAGTGCAATAGGTGCGCACTGGTTAGATGTAACTGAAGAAAGACACCAACTCGGATTGTAGTTAAGGGCGAATCCCAAGCGCATGGCCACGAACAATTGGGAGCGGAAGCTTAATGTCATCAGAACCTTGTTGAAGGAGCATGACATGCGATCGTTAGACCGACTGCACAATGTTCAGATTATAAATACATACATACTTAGAAAAATATATTACATCGGAGCAGTCTTACCGATACTGTAGGTCACTGCACATAAAAATATAAGCTGTAGCCTCTTGGTATGTGTGGAAACAAAATATCATCAAAGTATCCTTCGACACGTCGACTTTGCAGAGGCAAAACGGAGGACTTGGAATTAAAGATGTGCTTTTAAACTAATACACTCCACTAAGACAGGCATCACGAAACTTCTGTTCCTCTCGTTAGATCCTGCGGATAGGAACGCTCCTGTTAATGTAACTCGCCAGCCTAGATTACGTCCGAAAGTACTATGGCGATTGGAGCTGTATAAGACTTCCACGAGCACAAACCAACACTAGAACCGTTTATGATTATATTACCAGACATCGTCTTCACAAACCAATTCCGGTAACTTAACCTACAAAAAACTGGAGGAACGTCAGGAAAAATATCAAAAATAAAATTATACCAACTAGAGTAAGTGCCGTATGGTGCGACTTTGTAAACGAAACCATACCCACAGCGGAACGATTATGGAAAATCAAATTGAGACCATCTCCATACGGCGACAAATGACGGCCTGTAGAAACTGTAGCGCACATATTCTCATGTGAAAATTGAATCAGAATTTGGAACTGGACTAGGAAGAAATTAGCACTGTCAATAGAACCGCAGAAAGTCAAATACCGATAACTGAAGCTTTACAACCCGACTGGAAATGTTACCCGTCCGCAAAGAATAACAGTTATTCGTGGCTTCTGGGATGGTTTGTGTTTACGTCATAAACAAAACATAGAACTTAGAAGAGTACGTGTTCTATATTACAGTAGAACATTTTAAGCTGAAGAAGAATAACAAATATAAGGAATGGTTTAAATTTTTTTATCTATTGCTTTATGTGGGCTACAAAGAGGTGGGCAGCTTTATTCACTAGAAGAGGAATACTATTCTTTCGCTTTTTTTATTCCTGGAATATTCTTTTACGTTGGATCTAAAATTTGGCAAAACCCCACCGGCTCCGAAATTTCTTTTATTTGTTGAAAAATATATGGCTTCCTTACAGACCTCATGTGTATCCAGTGCATAATAAATTAAAATGTGAATATATTTCTGAATGAATGTTTGTTATGTATTTTTCCGTCACCCTTTCCATTGCTATAAGTTATGTTCTACAAGGAACGCACGCCATTGGAGGCGGCAATCTGTAATTTATTTTACCTAAATTACTACTTCAATTTTGTTCTAAAATTTAAAAGAATATACGGTTGCAAACATGGACTACATGGGAATAATGCAGCTGCTCAGTGCCAGGTATGGGAGAGGCATTGTGGCCAGGCCTCGGATCTTCGACCTCTGCCCTCTTTGCCTCCGCCTACATGGTGCTGATAGACTTATCAAACATTAAAAAAAAAATAGTCCAGTGATCAGAACGTCTGTCTAGTAAGCAGGAGGTCTGGGTTCGAAGCCCAGTCGGTCACAAATTTTCATCTGCCCTCGGTGCTGTATTTCAACGCGCTGTGACAGTGTGGACGTCGGTCCTTCGATATTTAAGATGCAATTGTTTTTTTGAGGCAACAGAGGTGATTTGGAAACATTTGTCTTGCCATCAATGTAACAGGACTTCAACGGCATCCAACCCTTAGTCATACCTTTGTGCCGGCGCTAACCCATGTCATATACATGCGAATTAGATTGTAGTTCATATTTAGTCAAATAACGAATGGTCAATATACAAGTATGCAGGCCTGGGTGGCCGAGCGGTTCCAGGCGCTACAGTCTGGAACCGCGCGACCGCTACGGTCGCTGGTTCGAATCCTGCCTCGGGCATGGATGTGTCTGATGTCCTTAGGTTAGTTAGGTTTAAGTAGTTCTAAGTTCTAGCGGACTGATAACCTCAGAAGTTAAGTCCCATAGTGCTCAGAGCCATTTTAATCATTTCTGAAGTATACGAGTATTTACAAACAGTACAAGCAGGATTGCAGCGAACTGATCACTTAACCAAGTGCAACATGGAGTACCTGTGTATTGAGTCATCCACCTGCATAGCTGAGGGTAAGAGATGTTAAGCATTTCATTGCAGAATTAATGTAATACCCGCACGATAATCCCTGCAGTCATACTGTATTAGGAGCCCACGATTGGTGTACTATGTTCGTTGAATCGGATTACTCAAGCTGAGGCCAAATAAAGACAAGCGATGACGCCACAACACTATCTTTACTCAAGTAGGTAGTCAGCGCTAAATTCCGTGCGCCACCATTAACGTTACTGTAAGCAGTTTGACAGCATAACACCACCACAACTACTGACAACCTCAACCACTATCATCACGCAGTTGTGAGTCTCAGTGATTACAGGTTGCTGATGTTTGTCAAGAATAGCGGAAAGATCCTCTGAAGTTCCATTTGCATTACGACAAGGACGGAGAGAATGCTAAATAACAGTAATAGGTCACCCTGCGAAGAGAAGAGTCCACGTATTGCCTCAAGTTCTTGCAGTTTGATATAATGCAGTTCCCGATAGTTTCACACTAACGGGTTCTTTTGGATTTCGAAATACTCATATGGAAATCATGAAAGTGTAATTGCCAGAACGTTCAACTACCTTAATAACACATCATTCTGGATCGAATACGACTCGGAAAGCGACGTTAATTTGACGTTTTCATCCATCTCCTGACGTCTCACTGAATGAAGTCTGAAGTGCACGCACAGTTGTGTGCCTGCCGCAAGGATTCTGTGAAGTGTTGTGGCAGCTGGCAGTCATTGCTGAATACACACATGTGCAAATATCCTCACTGCTCTAGCGGAACTCGTCTTTGTTGCATTTTTTCCATACCGTAATTAGCACAGTAACATAAGGCTTGTTCTGCTGAAGAACTTGATGCCCACAAGTCTTTAAATAAGAATCTCCTAGCGGCAGTAATACATGAAAGGAAACAGACTCTTGGACAAAAGAATGGACAGCTCCCTGCTTTTGGCGTTTCCGATAGCGCCTACGATAAGAATCTGGTGTCGTATTATGCTTCAGAACTCTAAACTGTTTATTTTTTTACTTCATACTAAAACAAAAGTTGTGATATGAGAAGAGGAAATGACTTATAGGCTTCACAGGAACTTTAGTTTTTCGTGTTTATTTTCTCACTTCATATTAAAACAAGGGCGTTAATATGAGAAGAGGAAATGAAATATACGCTTCCAAGACATAATATTTCCTTGTGTGCTATTACTGCATACATGAAAGCCTTGCAGTTAACTTTTGTATGTTGGATAAATTTTGATATCACATCACATTCCTTTGTGAGAAGGTTCCTATTTTCTTGGGATTCAAATAGAGTGGACATTTCATCACTGGTTAATATTCTGATGACTAATGACATGATACCCGTTGCAATTGCTCCATGGCACCTGTGAGTAGAGTCTCACGTTGGTTACTATAAGAACACGCAGGCAGTGATATCCGCTCACTGCAGTCAGAGCCAAGGTGATTTCTTTCTGTTTAGGGCGAAGCGTCTGCTGCAGTGTCCACGCTCAGCCAACATAAACAAATCGCGGCGGCATTGGACACTGCTAATCGCTGTACCTGTCGCGAGCCTCTACAACAAGAGCGCACTGTCTCTGCTAACGATACTATGGGGTTAATACATCTTACTTAACGTAATACGCAGGACGTGGGATGGGTAAAAATTCAGTTTGTAGCTTCCCATCGCATTAAAATACTTTAGTCATATTTGATGCAATATTTATTGTTGGTTGTCTCTCTAATGTTAACAGTACTGATTCAGATTGTGCGTGAACACGAAAACACACACACACACACACACACACACACACACACACACAGACACACACAGTCATTGATCCAAGTGAGGGTGACAACTACTGTGTGTAGAACAACACATGCACCAGTCAGTTCTTCAGTTAGCGTCGAGTGGATGAGATTTTTCAATTACCTTGCATTGCAACAATTGTAAGCAGGAGACTGAAAGTAAATGGACTTGCTGTATGCTAAAGAGCTGCGACAAAGCAAAGCTTGACCGATTATCAGATAATTGTCCACATGGGTTTTGTGGACGAGTATACTTTTAGTAACCAACCGACCCACGATCATTACGTAAGATTTCTCGAGGGCGTAGGGTAATTGATTTCATTAAGTCGTCGACAGTGTAGCGTGACGGTTTATTTCCCACCATACGTTTCCTATATTCGTCCAAAGGTCGCTCGCATTTGTAGGGACACATGGCAATGACCTTGTTACCTCTGCCCACATATTCTCTATCTGGTTGATGTTCGGTGATCGTGGAACAAACGGCAACAGCTTTATTCTCTCTTGGCCCAGAAACCAATCTCGCACTACTCTGCCATGATGGATGGGCCTCTGCTCCTGTAAATAATCTGTTATCTCGTTATTTCATATATTTTTATTTAAATAACTTATTTGTAATAAGCACATTGGATTATTATTTTCCACAGTGTTTAAGAATTCATTCCCTGTCATAGATAAGCGATCTGGATTCAACAGTCCGATTAAGGATTTGGTTCACCCAGTCTATCATATGATGAGAGTCGTAATCGGATATCCAAATTAAGACTGACTGGCTGAATCCGATTAGGACGATCTTGTATCGAAATGAATTACAGAAATCGGATAATCTGAACGTCTGTATTGCAACAATGCTGCCCACATAAATTCCTATGATGGAGTAACAGCTAGCAACTGTCTAAGAAAAAGTGAGAAATATGTCGACTAGCAGCAATGTAACGTAATTATAACCCATATTTATCTGATGGAAATATTGAATGGAACAATACACATCTATTTCAGTGTTGGGAAGATACTCCATATCAGATTTTCTGATGACATAATGACAATAATAATAATAATCCCTTGTGGCCGATAGGGGCAACTCTCCGCCATATGGGTGGTACCGAGGAAATCAAATACTTGGGGTGAACCAAATACTAACACAATCCTGAACGGCTACTCAATCCGTTGAACCCAAAATCCAGACACATCTGAGTGAAAATCACCGCTACTCTGGTCACCGTCTGTTATCTCAATGAGCTTGGCTGAAAATATTTGCTTCCAAAGGCTTCAAGACCCTCTGGTCCTGTCTGGTCCCGGTATCACCCAGTCCAAACCAATGAAACACAAGAAAACATGAACTATGCAAGCAAAGGTAACTTTACCCCAGGTGGTACACAACCTGGCCACCGATAGGCGGCAGTTGGATTTTCGCACTCTGGGGAGTCCAGGTTAGCACGGCAGAGAATATCGAAGAACTCTGGTAAATTTCCCTACAAGCAGAAAACATTCATTTGAAAACTAAACATCGATACATTGATCCAAACAAGAAACCTAAATAATCTCACAAAAGAAATCGTCCGCCAAAAATTTCTCATCCTTGGTCTTCAAGAACCACGATTAATTGGCAATTAAAACTTGCATTACGGAAACCATGGCATCTTCAAGAGCAAAAAACAAAAGGTAGCGAAAGGCGCATCAATCTTCGGCATTGCATTTCTCGAACACAGATCTATCAACAATTCTGTCGAAGAAATCACACCCATCAACAATCGAGTTATGACTATGCTCATTCAGAGCCCCTATAAAAAATATACACTCATAAATGCACATGCACCCACCAACATCGAAAATAAGGAAAACACCGAAAATGTCGAAAAATTGTGGAACACACTCGAAAATACTATGAGCAAAATTCACCAAGATGACGTGAAAATACTAATGGGAGACTTCAACTTTCTATTTGGGACAGAAAAAACCTGTGGAAAAGTCATTGGTACTAATTCAACACACCGAAACGCTTAGACCAACGGAACACGTCTGACATTTGCCAACAATTCAACCACAAAAGAATGTCTTCCCACTTTAGGAAGTAGCCTGTTCCCAAGAAACATGTTTGGCTACCAGGTGCAAGCTGCTTTCGCAGTTGTGTTGGTCGATTTTCTTACGCTGAGACCGAAAGGTGTCTCAGCTGTTGGCAACAAATTCCAGCTGTGTTGCACACAGCCCATGGGGCAGAATTCGTAGCCCAAAACACACTTTTGGAGCTATCAGATGTAAAATATTTAGTTCACACTACTCTTTGCTCGAGGTTATGTCTTTTGGAGGGGCTCAGCCTTTCATATCTTCTTAGGAAGTTAACGATAAAGGCATCATAACACGTCACCAGTAACAGTACTGCATACGAATGCTCAATAAGCGACCTGATGACGTTCAATAATAGTCACTCCGTTGATTTTTGTTGTTTCGAATTAGAGCATGCAGTACTCCTACACCAGACTTCTGAACTTTGCCTGTTGAATGCAAATGTCGCATGATGGTGAAATGGTAATCTATCACATATATCAGTAGTCGAGACTTCCATAATGTGAAAAATCATTCATGCCAGAACGATCTTTGTTGAAACAAGAACATCTTTTTGTGGCGTATTTTTCCCAAAAGCACTCGCTCCACACACAATTCAAATCTTTCTAGCTGCCTCCTCTGCATTCACCCCTCTGTTATACCAAAAGTATACGTTGTGTTGCAGATGTTACACCTATTTCCACTTGCGACTCAATTTTACGATGCTTAACTGTAGTTCATGATTTTCTAGTATGGAAAATCCAATGCTTAACTGCAAGATGATAACTAGAACTTCAAATTCGAAAATGACAGTTGATACATACACTGACAGCGTGGCGCCGCGTTCACCTGGGCGGCGCCGGACTTTAGGCGGCGGGTGGCGTCTGGCCGGTGGTCGGTAGCCGCTGCAGCGCGACGAAACGCTCGAGCGTAAGCTGCTATGATCGCGGCGCAGCCATGAACTGTCCTGCGGAATTGTTTCTGGAATATTGGGTATTGCTGGTGGGTAGAATGTTAAGCGAATTATCTTCGATGTTCAGTCAGACTCATAACTTGAGACCGACTGTGGTAAAAAAAAAAAGAAAAAAAGTAATACAGTTGGACGCTAACAGGCGACTATAAGTTTAGAGCGCACGACGCTTGCCACTAGATTACGGGCTCACATAGTCCGACAACGTCTCAGAAGTAGACAACACTTCCTCCTAACACTTAAGCATCTTACAGTGTTGCCAGATTGCGCATATGGCCGGGTTTAGAGTTGTCAGGGGCGGTCAGTTTTATTGGCCACCTTAAGTGAATGACTCGGACTTAGTCTCTGTGGCGGCCGGCCGGCGGTCAGTTTTATTGTCTAAGACTGTACATCATGTCTACCGATCTCTGTCGCCTTCGTGTCCCATCCTTTTTTTCTTCTTAGAGAGTATTAGCAACATCTCCCTAAAACACAAGAGGTAAATGCAAGGAAGATTTCTTTCAGAAGTATCCGGTCCATTTTTTCTCATAATTACCTACTTACAGAGTGTGTTCCTTCTGGAAATGATCCTCAACTGGCTACTCATAATTGAGTTTTAGTGTGCCATGAGTACCTCGATTTGCGGTAGTAACCATATTCACAGGCTACTTCCGTGGGCAACATCACAGTGATAACAGGGGTCTACTGTGGACTGAAACAACATTTACATGGGGCATAATGTAGGAAACCATTTGCTAAATCAATGTTGGATAACAATAACTGGTAACCCGATCCACCTACAGGCTGTGGGATGTGTAACTGCCCCTACATATACATCACAGCTTGCAACATGACGTACTGATGTAGGAAGACAAATTTTGCAAGCACAAAGCGTTAGAAACCGTCGCTAGTAATAATGAGTCACTGTACATGTTGGTAAACGCAATTGACACTCACAACTACGTCGAAACCCAAATTTGACGATACATTTCGCCTGCCAGCAAGGCATCCCTCAGGCTGGTTGTGGAGATACTCGTGTGTCGGCGATATTTACACGAGACCAAAAGGAGTACCTAATGCCTTTGTTATTGTTCCTCATCCGTGGACGATACTGGAACCTACAGTCTGATCACATGCATCCACTCGTTTACCAGTAGCTCTCTGTAAGCAACCTGTACATGGATGAAGATAATTTACTTTCCCAAGAGTCTCAGTGAGTATGAGGGTTACTTAATGAACACTGTACAAAATTTATTGCGCTAGTATGATGTCCAGAGGTCAGCTGCCCTCGGTTCCACTAAGTACGTAAGGAGTCAAACATTAACTACGTCGCTGGGTTGTAGCCGACGGCTGTTTGGCTATAGATCACGACAATCCCCAAACGCTTTCGGCGCTTCGTTGCGTCTATATCACTACACGTCGCCGCCTATAACACGAGAGAGGCGGTCCCGCCACTACCAGGAATGTGTCACTAATTCAGATGCTCATGAATATACTCTCCATCTGCAGTAAACTTTCCTCCATCTCCCTAGTGTCACCACCTATTCTGTTGGTTTCCTCACAGAGTGATGTGGTGCAACGATGAAACGCTGGTCAACTGATGGCGTGAATTGTGGCAGGAATCCAAACTCATGAGATCGGATTCCGAGTCACTTAACAACAAACTATGCTAAAAGCTCCTTTATCAGCCCCTAAAGACCATGCGACTTCGATTGGCCTCCGTGATCTCTTCTGTCATGTGTTACGTGAATGCGGTTTGGAAGGTCAAGAGGGTAGCGCATCGCTCGAAGTCAGTAACAATTGCGCTGTTAAATGCTCTAAATCTGTTACTGCTAAACTCTAATCTGAAAAATCACGTTAGACACAATCTGAGTGTCCTTGTTTAAATGATTACATGCGTGATATCATTCTCATAATCCATTTGCTTCAGTTTTTCCAATTCGTTACAAGACTGTTGAAGGAGATATTACAGGATGAAATCGGATGATATGTAACTGTAATTCCCTTAAAAATCACAGCTTTAGTTCTATCTTAAATCACTTATAGACGACAAAAAACGCTTTACCTTGGTGCATATAGGGTTCAGGGCCACTCCTAGATCAGAAACGCACGTTCTGTTAGTGGGTTCTTGGAAAACCCTCCATCCACTAGCAGCAATAAGAATGTTAACCTGAACTAGATTTTATATGATTACAGCAATGTAGTTTTTTTTTCAGTGCAATCTTTGAGCTCCGTAAGTTCCTTGACAGTATTTGTGAAAGATATTTTGATGCTTGGACACGAGGTTTCACTGATGTGTCAATCACAATATCAGAAAAAGGTACTGACACATCTCTAAGGCCTTCATTGGAATATCCACAACGGAAATCTGTGAAATTAAAGTTTGTGTTGAAGTGGAGTGTATGATACTGAAAACTACTTGTGTTGTAAATTTTGCTGTGGTGTTCCAACTAACTAGTAGAAATTTATTGTGGGATATCTTAGACGAGGGTATGTTATATATGGGTGACTCACTGACCATCATCACCATGACTATCATAATTGTCAGTCATTTAACGGCTGTTACTGAATAAAGAACTCCAGATTTCTCCATACGTTATGAACTTCACACATGTCGCACTTGCGCGCTTTAAAATGTTCGTTATCCACAATTCATTAGCCTGTCGCCTTAGTCTCTTCTTATATCTAGAAAACCTACACAACTGTCTTCGTCCATCAACCATCCATTAGCCTGGCTACATAGGTTGGTCACTTCCATTTAATTCGTATAGCAGTCATAATTATGTAGGTATCCTGGTTCATGGCTCATTTATCAGTCTTCCTCTTTGTTGCTCACTAAGCAGCCAACAGTTTATGAATGGTTTTTGCACTAAAACACATGTCATAAGTTAAAGGAGGTGCTACACGCTGTTTGTTACTTTTTGACTTCAGTTATTTGTGGTAATTCTATTTAGATTACCAAAAGCGCACGAAGTCGTTTGTACTCTTTCGATTATTTATTTTCTTACCTATGCAGTCATTGTCTTGAACTGTCCTAAATACAAAACCCATTAAATACCTGTACGACTTCATTGTAATCCGTTCAATTTCGTTTTCTGTATTTTGATTACGAATTACCTCAGTTTATAACACTCGATTTCCAGGCGTACGTTTGACTTTGCTTCATAAAATTCTCATTGAAACTGATCTACACTTTCCTAATGAAAACAAAGGTGACACAGGTACGCTCCATTAGCATGTATTCTTTGTTATTCTTGGCAGTGTAGGGAGCTAATGACTTTCGGTAGAGCTGTCAGCGAAGTTTTTGGTGACACGTGAAGTGTGGTTACTACTTGTGACGGCACCCAAGAAAAACGAGTAGTCATAGGACTATGAAACTTCGTCGAAGTATTTGTACGGACGTACGGAAGAGAAGTAACGAATAAATCACTAGAAGAAAGACTTTTTGCTTTCCACACGAGAGGGGAAATATTTCTTAATGGCATATCATGTTTACGTTCCAGGGTACTAACGTTGCTCAGTGTGGCGACTATCTACATTAACGACAGCCTGGATTGCCACTAGAGAGTTCTCCACTGCGGTCCGAAACAAGTCAGGTGGGATGTTGCCTACTCCCCTCGCTGCGCTCGTCTTGAACCTTCAACGCGTACTAGCGTCCCATTGATAAACCGTAAGGGTACATAGTTTATGTTGGGGGGGGGGGGGGCAGATATTTGAAATGAGCCTCAAGGTTTCTTTTAACTGTTCAGCAACTTTATCACCTGAGTCAGGAAATGTCATAGGGAACCAGTTATTAATTTATTCTGGTTATGAAGTATAACATGAACTCATTACAACTCACATGGAATCCCTGCTTCAATTTCACTGCAAGATAAACTACTTCTAACAACAATAAACACACCATCACCAACTGTATTTGATCTATCCGCCCTGAACACCGTTGGATGCTTTGTAAACATTTCGACCCACCTTATATCTTGATTTAGCCAGCTTTCGGTACCTATAACAAGTTGAGCTTCAGTGATTTCTATTAGCGCTAGAAACTTTGGTTCTTTCGCAACACAGTTACAATAGTTTACTACTACAATAATAATGTTTTGTCGTTCAGTCTCATTTGACCGCAATGGAAGTGTCAACTAGATCAAACACGGTGTCATATGATGGTTCGTTGTTGCTTTACAGTTCCACAAACTCAACATCGTTAGTTGTCGCTTTGTTAACCTTAAAATACAGAAAACCAAGTAAGTAACAATAGTCAACTTAACAAATTAATTGCGCGATTTCCTTTTGGATCCCTTAACAGTATGCTAAAAATCATAAGTTCAGTATTTTCGAAGCGATAATTAAAATTTAATGACAATCCCTCATATGGAAAACATGACACAGAATGGACGTCTCCACACACTCAGAGCTGGAGACGGTGAGTCAAGGCGGCAAGCACGAGGCTGAACCCTGGACTCAAGTATTCAAAGACCCTCGACGTACGAGTGGAAGGCGTTTAGTATCCGTGGTGGCTGACTGGGCGCGTAAACATACCACGATGGGGACATATTGTTTTGGTGCTGTTAGCGGCTCCCATAATGCAGATTCGGTGACCTAGGTAATCGATGCCTGTTGTCTTGCCGTAATGTCGCCGTCATATCGGTAGTGGCTAATGCACCAGCGATGTCGCCAGCTGTATGGCTACTTCAGCAATAGACGCGAAAGGCGTACCTTACTATCAGCACTTCATTCCTCCCCTCTTTGCAAAAAATTCGGACCACCGAGCTCTGCGTCGATGCTGGTTCATAGGAGAATATTTGTATGGTTACTGAAAACGGAGATCGTATAAGTTGTTGGATTTATCCTCTACAAGTATACTCACTTATAACTAGTTCTCTGTGTAATTGTTACCCATACTTTTACCGGGCGAGGTGACGCAGTGGTTAGCACACTGGACTAACATTCGGGAGGACGACGGTTCAATCCCGCGTCCGACAATCCTGATTTAGGTTTTCCGTGATTCCCCTAAATCGCTCCAGGCAAATGCCGAGATGGTTCCTTTGAAAGGGCACGGCCGACTGCCTACCCCGTCTTTCCCTAATCCGATGAGACCGATGACCTCACTGTTTGGTCTCTTCCCCCAAACAATCCAACCCAACCCAACCCATACTTTTCATACTTGTTACCACAAACTATTAACATTGACATAGAAAGTCACTTGTTGGCACTTGTCGGCCCAGCGCCCACACACACAGCACTGCTTCCACCTTCACTGTGGCTGTATGCAGCACTGTCAGTACAGGCTCATGGGTATTGTTATACCCTTGTCTGGATTCGTGAAGTTGCTTCTACAAACAGCAATTGCGAAATATTCACACAAAATTTCTCCACGAATACCACTAAATACATACACGCATCAGTAATGTATCATCACTGTGGTGTCACCGCCAGACACCACACTTGCTAGGTGGTAGCCTTTAAATCGGCCACGGTCCGTTAGTATACGTCGGACCCGCGTGTCGCCACTATCAGTGATTGCAGACCGAGCGCCGCCACACGGCAGGTCTAGAGAGACTTCGTAGCACTCGCCCAAGTTGTACAACCGACTTTGCTAGCGATGGTTCACTGACAAAATACGCTCTCAATTGCCGAGACGACAGTTAGCATAGCCTTCAGCTACGTCATTTGCTATGTCCTAGCAAGGCGCCATTACTAGTTACTATTGATACCGAATCATGTACAGTCAAGAGCAATGTTCACCATTAATGGATTAAAGTTAAGTATTCCACCAGCTACGTCCGTTTTTTCTAAATTCTAATTTCGTTGTCCTGTTCCAGACCTCACGCTAGCCTGCGTGAGCTAAAACGCGTGCCTTTCGGCTTCCTCTAGTAACACGTTGCTGGCTCTCCTGCCAACCACAACAATCACAGTTGTACAGAGATCTCAAAATTTACAAGAAATTTTACAGTTTTATTGAAAATCTTGACACTAACTTATATAGTCAACTTAATAAGTAACAAGTGGAATCTGTTCCATCGGTAAGTAATCGTCATGGTAGTTTGAGTTTCTGGAAAAACAAATATACATGAGTACTGCTTGCACTTCAGAGTAGAGCAGTGGAAGAAATCATCACCGATATGGTAATGATCATGTCGATTTAAATTTCGTTCTTACATTTTAATTATCCCTTTGTTAACGATAACTTTACCCTAGACAGCTCTCGCTTCACAAGCATTCTTACATCAGATTAATTTATTTAATAAAAAATCGCGTAGTTCTTCATCTTCTCAAAATAGACACACAAAACAATGAAGGTAGATAACGTCCCGCGCCTGACCCTAGGCGTGCCAGTCGGGCCAGACGTACTGCCATGTCATCCTCCGCCAGTGGCCTCATCGGATGTTGTATGGAGGGACATCTGGTCAGTACTCTGCTCTCCCGGTCGTTGTTCGGTTACTTGACTTTGGAACCGCTACTAATCGGTTCAAGCTGGCCTCAGGGAACTAAATGATCCAGTATGTCCTCTCACCAATGAAAAATCCTTAACAGTACTGGGAATCGAACGAGGGTCATGCACATGGGAGTCAGCCGCGCTGACCATTTAGCTACCGAAACGGACATGCATAAAACGGCGTCAATATAATAAGTCATCTCTTACCACCACTTCGCAGTTACCGTCTGAAAATCGCTGTAATCTCTTTGCTTGAAATGTAGTTCGCAAACTGTCGTGACTTCAGTGAAAACGTGAAGCGTACCGTGACACACATGCTCGGTACTAACGACTGATACAATTTACTCAATATAGGCGGTGTCTTGACTTGAAGCTATGCTCATTCAGTGCAATACATAGTCATCATGTTATTATCATCTTTATCTTCGTCACGTGTTTCTACCTAATACTACGCTACGAGAGACAGTTAATGACACACCTCCTCCAGCAACAATCATGTCTAATTCGTTCCTGTACGCAACTGTTACGCGGTTTCAACATTCCTTCCACCCAGATCATTCACTCTTCCAATAGTGATGTTAGCTGTTGGAGTCTACTGAAACTACCTTCCTCAGAAATGTCTGTATCAGAAAATAACAGTTGCGAAGACCTAATAGTCTATATATTTGCCATTATGATTGCGATTAGTATTGTCATTATAATTATTATCATTATTTGTAGCAGCAGTAGTAGTAGAAGAACTGCCAATATTATCTGTATTAGCTAAATTTCCGTTCCCCAGAACTCGCTATGTCAGAAAGTACCAGTTTTGTACACTTATAAACTATAAACACTTTGTACACTCCTGGAAATTGAAATAAGAACACCGTGAATTCATTGTCCCAGGAAGGGGAAACTTTATTGACACATTCCTGGGGTCAGATACATCACATGATCACACTGACAGAACCACAGGCACATAGACACAGGCAACAGAGCATGCACAATGTCGGCACTAGTACAGTGTATATCCACCTTTCGCAGCAATGCAGGCTGCTATTCTCCCATGGAGACGATCGTAGAGATGCTGGATGTAGTCCTGTGGAACGGCTTGCCATGCCATTTCCACCTGGCGCCTCAGTTGGACCAGCGTTCGTGCTGGACGTGCAGACCGCGTGAGACGACGCTTCATCCAGTCCCAAACATGCTCAATGGGGGACAGATCCGGAGATCTTGCTGGCCAGGGTAGTTGACTTACACCTTCTAGAGCACGTTGGGTGGCACGGGATACATGCGGACGTGCATTGTCCTGTTGGAACAGCAAGTTCCCTTGCCGGTCTAGGAATGGTAGAACGATGGGTTCGATGACGGTTTGGATGTACCGTGCACTATTCAGTGTCCCCTCGACGACCACCAGTGGTGTACGGCCAGTGTAGGAGATCGCTCCCAACACCATGATGCCGGGTGTTGGCCCTGTGTGCCTCGGTCGTATGCAGTCCTGATTGTGGCGCTCACCTGCACGGCGCCAAACATGCATACGACCATCATTGGCACCAAGGCAGAAGCGACTCTCGTCGCTGAAGACGACACGTCTCCATTCGTCCCTCCATTCACGCCTGTCGTGACACCACTGGAGGCGGGCTGCACGATGTTGGGGGTGAGCGGAAGACGGCCTAACGGTGTGCGAGACCGTAGCCTAGCTTCATGGAGACGGTTGCGAATGGTCCTCGCCGATACCCCAGGAGCAACAGTGTCCCTAATTTGCTGGGAAGTGGCGGTGCGGTCCCCTACGGCACTGCGTAGGATCCTACGGTCTTGGCGTGCATCCGTGCGTCGCTGCGGTCCGGTCCCAGGTCGACGGGCACGTGCACCTTCCGCCGACCACTGGCGACAACATCGATGTACTGTGGAGACCTCACGCCCCACGTGTTGAGCAATTCGGCGGTACGTCCACCCGGCCTCCCGCATGCCCACTATACGCCCTCGCTCAAAGTCCGTCAACTGCACATTCGGTTCACGTCCACGCTGTCGCGGCATGCTACCAGTGTACTAACGACTGCGATGGAGCTCCGTATGCCACGGCAAACTGGCTGACACTGACGGCGGCGGTGTACAAATGCTGCGCATCTAGCTCCATTCGACGGCCAACACCGCGGTTCCTGGTGTGATCATTGCTTGTACAACCCTCTCGCAGTGTCCGGAGCAAGTATGGTGGGTCTGACACACCGGTGTCAATGTGTTCTTTTTTCCATTTCCAGGAGTGTATATTTGGACAAGAAGAGGATAGAAGCTTTTGAAATGTGGTGCTACAGAAGAATGCAGAAGATTAGATGGGTAGATCACATAACTAATGATGAAGTATTGAATAGGATTGGGGAGAAGAGAAGTTTGTGGCACAACTTGACCAGAAGAAGGGATCGGTTGGTAGGACATGTTCTGAGGCATCAAGGGATCACCAATTTAGTATTGGAGGGCAGCGTGGAGGGTAAAAATCATAGGGGGAGACCAAGAGATGAATACACTAAGCAGATTCAGAAGGATGTAGGTTGCAGTAGGTACTGGGAGATGAAGAAGCTTGCACAGGATAGAGTAGCATGGAGAGCTGCATCAAACCAGTCTCAGGACTGAAGACCACAACAACAACATATTTGGACTATCATTATTATGATTGTTTTTGTCGATATTAATGTTATTGTTTTGTCAATATTATTATTATTAATATTATTGGCAAAATTGGCAACATAAGTAAAAGAAGTGCCAGTATAAATTTATTATTTCAAAGGAGTACTATTTATTAACATTGTCTCTACATATACTCTAAACATTTTATTACTATTATTTATATTAAAATTATAGTTATTTCCTACTTGAGTATGATGTGAAAGATTCTGTATGTGTGAAACACTGACCCGTTGCAAGAGAGGGGCTGAAGGCCCAAAATCTGATTAGGTTAAATAAACAAATAAATAAATGTGTTCAAAGTTCTCCAATCACATAACTTTGATTTTTAGTTCTTAGTCACGCCACAGGACCCTGGTTCCCACGTTCATTTGGGTAGCTTTCTCCTATTATGCTAACTGCGTTCGAAGTACATTCAATTACAATATATTGAAGGTGGCACGACCTATAAAATGGTATCACGTCAGTTCGGAATCTCTACTGTGGCAAGTTCCAAAATGTGCTACTCTGCGGCAACTCTCAAGAGACGCGAAGTCAAAAAATTCTTTCGAACATAATTCTGTAGCAGTGCAGCCCCTGCTATAAGTAATATTGCCTACCCTTACTTTCAGTTCTGACAGAGGTGTACAATTCTAATTACAGAGCTTTCCACAGTCATTTGCAATGTAACTGAGGGCTTTCCTATATTTATCAAAAGAAAAGTATTATAGACAATAGTAAAAAGACTGCTATGCAGAACCTGAAGGAAGAAAAAGTTCTGCAAACACCGAGGTAACCTGAAGACTGAACCCAAGTTTCTCCTATATTAGATTCCCGTAGAACTCTTAGAATTAGACCTCACACATTTTCCGAAGCGAACTGAATATGAGAAATATCACTAGTCTTTTAAGCTCCAGCTTCTTGAATCTAGCGGCTATCAGAATATGGAGATCGCAGTCCTGACAGAGGAAGGGACTTTACAGCATCTTAGTTAGTTCTGCTGATATCTCGTGGACAAGGATGACGTCGAACCATGAGTAACAGGGAAATCGTATGGCGGTGACAGACGTGTGGAAAGCAACGATACTCCACATAGAACTGACACAGGGTCCTAAATACCATACCCAGTGCAGGGTCCGCACTACATTTACAGCTACGACCGAAGTGCTGGAGATGTCGCTGAGGTGGGACGGCATTTACAGCCGAAGCCCAGACTTCGATGTCCGACGACCTTCAATGTGTGTGGCAACTTCAGCAACAGGAGAAACCGAGCCATGCTTGTGTGCCACAAAGAACTCTTTTTGGAAGCCAACCCCCTATAGCACCTATATTACGGATTTCGGATTACTAAGCAGTTCCCAGTGAGCTTACCTCTACACCCCGCCGATGCTGCTGCTATTCATTGGTGAAGGGCGGATTTCAGGTATCGTTATTGCTGCAGCGTTTTCACAGAGAAATTAGAATAACTAGCAGCTCAGCATGATCTAAGTGTAGGTAAATTCGTAATCTCGAAAATTTTAATATGTTAAGACTGTCATCTATCTGACATATTGTAACAACTGTAACTCTCCGATTCTGTCTCATTACGAAGTACATTCTCCTTATGAGATCTCAACTTGTAAGCGTAACATACGTATCTATGCAGTCAACACCAGTGATGCCATACTCACATGTTCTATAGCTCAAAGGGGCCCATAATGTCGTTTAAAATATTGTATTCGTCTTTTCAGCAGCTTCAGCTGATGTCATATAGTTAACACGAGCTGTAGTTTGAAGCCATTTGTAAAACGAGTGTGCAAAGTAGCGTCATATACTCAGTCACATGGCCTATGAGTTTATATCTGATAATCTTATATTTTGACATGTGTTAAAGCACGAAATCCTCTCTATGTTTCAGTTTAAAATAGCTGAAGCTGGAAACCGAATAATGAAATTTAGAAATAAATATTGTTAACAGTCAGTGACATCTTTTAAAATGTTCAACAACGCAGATCAACTCAGTGTTTTGCTGCAAATACGAGCAGGTACACTGCCGCAAAGTGGTGTCTGTCACTACGACTTTATGTGGAATTAGTAATTGCTAAAATTTTGCTGTCGTTAGTTATCTGTTCGTGATTAAGCATGCAACATGAACTGTATAAAAATATGTACTTCCGATTAATGCTCTGTCATGTATCTGTTTCGGAAAGATTAAAGAAAATAAAACAGGTTCTGTACAGTGGAATATTGACATAACGTAATTACGTAATATAAAGAGCAACTAAGATTTTTTCAATGAAATTTAAAGTCGTGTTTGGAAGGTAGCTATTATTTGTAAAGAGAAAGAACACCAACAAGTATAATGGCAAGCTCTCTATCAACCCGTGTGAACTGCTGGCAACAGGTTAAGACCCCTCCAAATTATGACAGCATCGCAGTTAATCAGTCTTCATAACGAGAGCTATAGGCAATAGCGGCAGTTTGTCACTGAAGCTGGAAAAAAAAATTCAGACGGAGTGCGTGGCTGTCAGCAGAAACGGGAATAATTACTTCTCAAACATGAAAGATAAAGGGAGCATATTTATTTAAGCTGGTCGTACTCTTAGGAAAACGGAGAATACAAAAATCAGATAACACATAAGTGTATCTTTCCCTGTTCTGCTGGAATTCTCATAACTCAGAATCAACAGGCACAGTTAAGATGTGCTGTTTGTGGCCTGCTGCACTATGTGGAATGACAAAGTATCCTCCAGAAGAAGAGCAGACGTCGAGTAAAAATGTTGCAGAAGAGTGCCTAATTCGACTGCAGTGGAAAGTGACGAAACGCAGAGAATTTGTAGCGAATATGCTATTGGAATATCTTCACAATTTATATTCTCAGAAATTCTTTTAACCGTAAGTTAACTGCATGTAGTCGGACTTGTTGCTTCAATAAAAGGGCTATTTTTAAAAAAAGTGTTTGCGTTTTAGCTAGCTCCGACCTCTTCGTAATCAGGTAAATTAAATCTCTTTTAATGCACACTGCAATCCCGTGAAAGAATTCCGTAAACGTTCGTTACAATCACCCTGTACCGAAACCATATCTATAACTGATGACAGTTACGCACAATCATACGTTGCTGTAGCGGCCAAAGCTGCTCTGATTAAATTATTATCGCGCAAGCGATTAAACGCCCCGATATCTGTCAGTACCTGCTGCGGCCATTTCCGCGCTTCGACTTTAAATGAATGGCACGCCTGTTCTTCAATGACTCGACAGATTTGGAAGTTAAACACCGCCTGGCACTTGAACGTCGCATGAAAGTGAAGGAACAGTATCTCATTATACACCTATTTGAAGAAACTGTTAAATGCTGTTTGCTACTGCAAGAACGAACGATGTCCAGGTAATTACTTAACCTGTATCAAAGTAAATAAATGCTGAGCGACTCAACGGCGTACATTAAAAGGCAAGGTGGACATCAAGTGATGAGTGCCAAGTACAGAGTGCATTACAGGGTGAACCAACGGCTCCTTTAAACTGCTGTCGTCTTCACTTAGCACCGACTCAACCGACTCACTCATCACACATTTCAGCCACTGTCGTTTAGAAAGTGAATGTATTGCACAAAGTGGGCAGGCAGCATTTCTGACCATAACAAGGGGAACATATGTTTTATTACCGGTACCAGCAAGCGGTCTTTCCTTTATGAGAGTGAAACGGGCTGGATTAATCCTGCAGATGACAACTGAATATCCACTTTAAGGAAAAACATCGCCTCTTATGTCGAAATTTGTCATCACAATCTGTAAGGGCAGTGTGCTAACTATATCCACTTGATGATGTAGCCCGCAGATGATTTAGACAGAGAAATAAGTTCCATTTATCCAGCGTCACATCATGCTACGCCTCGAGTGTTGAGCAAGTTTAACTTTAAATGCGAACATTTTAGGTTAGGCTTTACAGTGATTAATATTGTCATTAAATGAAACAACAAGTTCACTGTTACCAGTCACTGTTTATTTATCTCCACGACGCGTTTCTAAGATTTAAACCTCCATCATCAGGTGGATTTACATTTATTAGTATGACATTTGTGTGTGTGTTGTGTTACAAGTTTTTGGAGGAACTTCCGGCACTGTCTAGTGGGAAAAAAACGCTACTTCAGAACATTATTTTGGGTTTCTTTTGACAAAAAACTAAACGTTTATCTAACGGTAAAAATGAAAATAAAGTAAGTAAAATAGAGTACCTCCAGTGGTCACAGGTTCCTTTCACTGTCGTAACACATCACATGTATACTGTCATATTTTGTAAACATATATGGCGTTGAGTCTTAAGGTTATATCTGTGCATGTAACAACTGCCTAAAGGTTGGGGTAATACATTGGATAATGGTTTAAAAAAAGCAGATGTATGTACAATTTGTGCCAGCAATTGATGTACTCATACATACAGTTTCAAGCTGCAAGGCGTACTAGCTGTTGGTGTGATTATGCATTGGTAAATGAGGTCAATCTCTTGTACATTTGAGGGCTGTCACAGTAACGTAACTAAATATATATGGTAAATATTAAGATGTGTGTGTGCGTGTGTGTGTTTACATCCAGCTGCGTATTCTATCGGTTCGCCTCTCTCTGCTGGCGTGTCAAAGGAAGATGCAAAAATGGCCGCCTTGCTAACAGTCCATGGTCATCCAGACGGCATCACGTTGTCCGTGTGGACACCTGTCATGCTACTATCAATCCCATTTCCTCACTCAAGGTACGTGACGTGGCTGTACCATTCTGAACGCCCGAGCGAATGATATATCAGTCGTCTCTAGCGCTAGGCGTGTGTGGCCGCTGATTTTCTTTATTAGCTTTGGTGAACACATCGCTTCCATGTATGCACGGCAGTACTGCGATTCCGGCCAACGTGGGCAGTAGCATTGTGGTAAGATAAACCAGCATCCATAGGCCATGATCCATCCACAGTCGAATTGCGACACATACTGGTAAACTTTGTCGTTCTTACTTGAAGCATATTATGATCTTCTACCGCGCGACCGCTACGGTCGCAGGTTCGAATCCTTCCTCGCGCATGGATGTGTGTGATGTCCTTAGGTTAGTTAGGTTTAAGTAGTTCTAAGTTCTAAGGGACTGATGACCTCAGATGTTAAGTCCCATAGTGCTCAGAGCCATTTGAACCATTATGATCTTCTCGAGAAAAACCCACATTCAGATGGGATTTCTGACCGAGTAACCCACTGCCTGGTCTTTTCTTATATGCAGATGGTGTTGTTCCTACGTGCTATATGTGTTTGCTTTGACATGCTAATCACTCACATATTGCAACACATATGGAACACTTCAATCCAATCCAATTTGCTGTATACCACCTTCAAAATTTTGATGGTGATCAAATTACGGGAGCTTGCTGAAAAGTAACGGTTCCAAATTTTTATGTGAAAACTCTTAAAACAATTTAAATGAAACAAATGTTAAGAACTTTCTGCATCTTTATTCTTCATGTCTACATATTTAAATTAAAAAAAAAAATTGGTACACGTGGAGAGACGAGATCGATTACTATCCGACGACGGCAAATTCTCCCTGGGGATTAATAGAGGTACTGATAGTGGTTTCAACGTCTTCCGCCAACAGATAACGTTGTGGCATTGCTACCAGAAAGCCATCTTTGCCTCCCGTAAATAGAGAACCTCAGAACCAGAAGGACTAGAGGGGTACAAACGTGTGAAGCAAGCAGGCAACCATGCCATGGAGACCCACACGAGCTTCATACAGCCAAATGAGTGAGTTTGAAAAGGGTCAAGCTGTGTCATTACATGAGGCGGGATAGTCCATCCGGAGAGTTGTTACACAAGATGGATGTATTGCATCTGTTGTGCAACGATAAAGGTATCAGAAGTCTCTTGAAAACTCTCACACCCATTGATGAGGTTCTGGATGTGCACACAGCACAGACGCCTGCCAGGATCGTCGTACTGTGAGAGCAGCAGTGACAGATCTTACAGCTACCACAGCTTAGATAACGGGGCTTGTGAGCGCAGACATGTCAACACGAACTCCTGTGAACCCGTTATTAGCAATGGGATTACGGACACGCACACATCTAGCCCATCTTCCAGTCAGACCACAGCATCAATGTGCATGGCTCGACTGGTGCCGTCAGAGGACAGCTTGGAAGATGGAATAGCGCGCCGCGCCGTGCTCTTCAGCGATGAAAGCAGATTCTGCCTGCGCGCCGGTGAAGGTCATTTAGACGTACCAGGCATATAGTCTAAGGTACAATAAGCTACAACTCTCGTTCGCCTTTGTTGCTTCCGTAGGGTGCGCTAAACAGTGCTGGGTACGTGCAGAATATTCTTAGACCCGTTCTTCAACCGTTCTTGCAACAGGAAGTTGATGGGTTGATCCAACAGGATAATGCTCATACACACAATGGCTGTGAAACTCAGCGTGTTCTGTAACACGTGCAGCAACTTCCTTGGCCATCACAAACTTCGGACTTGGCCCCAGTCGAGCACTATGGAATACGATGTGACGAGAAGTGACTCATGCGACTCGTCGAACAACAACTCTTACAGAACTACGTTAACAGTTCAAGCAGGCGTGCAATGACGTACCGAGGACAGTATTTGCCAACTGTACGATAGATTGGACTCCCGAGTCAGCTCCTGCATTATCACCAATGGAGGCTACATCACGTACTAATATTGGTGTTTTAGCATGGTTCGGTATCTGTTACCTCAGAACCCCTTGTGCTACTGTTGATGTACCCTATATGCACTGTTGCAACAATAAATCTTGAGCGAATTGGAAATTAATATTAATAACAATTTTTCCGGCAGTATACTTCCCAGCATAGTCACCGTGGTGACCAACACATTTCTCCCAACGAGAGACCAGTTTGTTGATAATGTAACTATAGAATGTTTGAGTTTGTTGACGGAGCCACAACTTCACCTCCGCTTACATCTCGTCATGAATATCGAAATGAAGTCCTCGGAGGCTTTCTTTATGTTTGGGACACAGGTGAAAATCGGATGGTTCCAAGTCGGGACTGTGCGTATTGTGAACAGGGACAGGAACTCTAGCGTCCTAACTGTTGCAGATGTCGCAGCTACTCGTGTGTGGTCAAGATGACGGTGCTCCAAGTGTGAACGAAGTCTTCGAATTCGATACTCGATTACAGAACGCTGTTTCTCAGGCACGGGCATAGTTGCGTTACATACCGGTATGTTACGTGCCATATTTCGGAGCCACGCACCAGCAGCGGGCTGTATGTTTGTAGACATGAAGAATTAGCATGTAGAATATTAATAACATTATTTTATTTACAAAGCTTCGACAGTTTTCACATAAAAAATTGAGAATCATTACTTTTCAGGCCGCCTATGTAACATAACTGACTGTCAATTCATATGAGAGAGGCAGGTCGTTATATATTATTTTATTTTTTTCTGTTATAACACGTGAATAACAAAGAACAGCACTGAAACTTCCTGGAAGATCAAAACTGTGTGTGAGCTCGAGGCTCGAACTCAGGACCTTTGCCTTTCGCTGGGCAGTACTCTACCAACTTTTTCGTCCAGTTATCCAGTTGGGGAAAGATGACCTGCAATAAAACACGGAATCTGACCCACGTGACTGCTTACATCGTTTCAAGGTAAAAGCAAAATTAAGGGCAAACTGGAAATTTACAGGTTAACTTTTTTATTTTATTTTTTATTATTATTTTATTTTTCAGTCCTTACAACTTGCTGCACAAAAAATGAACACAAACGTAGTTATTCCTACATAGCACCATCCAAATAAAAATTAAAAAAAAACATTATTTATCGTTACCTGCAACACTTTATGTTTATTCTCTTTTTATTAATTAAAGTGAAACAAAAATGAAATAAACTGCGTAACAATCTCTTGAACAGGGCTATGATGACAAAACCATAAGCCGGCCGAAGTGGCCGTGCGGTTAAAGGCGCTGTAGTCTGGAACCGCAAGACCGCTATGGTCGCAGGTTCGAATCCTGCCTCGGGCATGGATGTTTGTGATGTCCTTAGGTTAGTTAGGTTTAACTAGTTCTAATTTCTAGGGGACTAATGACCTCAGCAGTTGAGTCCCATAGTGCTCAGAGCCATTTGAACCATTTGAACAAAATCACAAAGGCCTGTTAATTCAACCGAAACCTTGACGACGAAATACAAGGCTCAACATATTGGCGAGTAAGTCGCGATACCGTGACAGGCGCAAATACCTTCAATATGCAATGACCATATATTGGTGGAATCGCCTTCTCTATCTATAATCGCCTTCTCTATCTGTAATGTAATGAACATAGCCAACAACAGCCATGAAATTGGATTAGACTCCGTCCTCGGAAACTATGAGGAGTCTGGAGGCAACAAGATGTCAGACGATCAAGTAAGAAATACTAATTGATTCTGAAGCCAGTGCCAGTACACTTCGTGAAGATGACAGCTAAAACTATGTTCAGCGTGTCTATGACGTGACAGCGACTGCAGTGATCAGTGAAACTAATCCAATACGAAATAGGCGCTCATTGGTGGATAAGTGACTGTGTACCACATGATTCGATGAGGACGCTACCGCTATTGGTAGACCAGGAAGGCTAAGATGAAATCACACCGACTTCCAGAGAGTTTGCGGTGATGCCCGTTCAACGGGCGCCGTACAGTGAATCCCTCCACCACGTATTAACAAAATGTGGTAGAATATCAGCCCCCAAAATACTAACAGCAGTATGAAATTCATGTAAATGTTTTAACTGGAAATTCACTCGACCAAGATCGATAGGCTATCATGACTGCCCGGCCGCAGGCAGTAAAATAACCATGACTTGAATGTGTGGATTGCGTGAGAGGTAGTAAGCACTTTGCGCCAAACAAATAACACAGATGTTTTCCCTTGAAAAACGGAAACCCCCGAGAGAAGGCTCACTAGAAACCAACTCTTACCGTAATCGAAAATGTGATACTTCCACAAAAAACGACTAGACAGCTATTTTAGTTTCCTAGCCATCATCGCGGGAAAGGAAAGATACGAGGGATATATTATCCTTTGCACAAGACATAGGTATCCAGAATCCTAATTTTCTGAAGCAGGATAAGAACGTCGTTTATGTTCCAGGACTGCTCCTTGTATCGTCTCCGTAACCGACCCGCAAATAAGTGTAACAATTTGAAGGGGAGTACGGTCAATTATGACTCCCAAAGATTTGTGTCTGTCGACCACCGTTGTATATGAGACGACAGCATTATTAAAACCCCGTAATCATTCGACATCTGCCTTCATTAATGCGGGCACCAGATACAAGGCAAGAAACATCCAACGTAGCCTTCAGCGATGGAATCTCAGCGGGATAACTGAGTAACATCATCAAATCATCCGCGCATGCACGCACCGAGATCTTCTCGCCCAACAGTGATCGTCCACTTAACTGAGCGTCGATTCTTCTATAAAAGGGGTCAATTAATAGAACAAACAATGACATTGAAAGCGTACTTCCCTGTGGAAAGCCCCAACTGATGGTAATAGGGATACTCAGTTGACTATTGAAAGTCACCGTAACAAATTAAACAAGACCCTGCGCGAATTAACTGCGGACTCGACGGCTTCCAGTACCTGCAACAAGAAGCCATGGCTGACTCGTTCGAACGCCTTGTCAAAATACAAAAATGCCAGACCACCAGGAACAGAATACAATATCACAACATTCTGCTACCTGGGTCAGAATAGCACGACGAGGAATATAACTTTGATTGTCAGGAAAAACTTCCCCGGCAGCGCAGACAGTCGGCTATTCACCGCCGACCCTAGTCTTATAATCAAAATTTAATATGGTAAATGGATGAAATTTATCAGCTGCTGCCTGACCAGAACTCTTAGGAATTAACATAATTTTGCTAAGTCTAAACGAATGTGGCACAAACGCTTCCCTCAAATGCAGTGTAAAAGCAGTACCCTACGAAGGCGAAAAACTCACATAAAACTCTTCAGACAGACCATCCATCCCCGGCGACTTGTGCGAAGGCGATCTGTCAGTAAGGTCATATATAATGTCGTATTGACAAGCTTCTTGAAACGTAGCATTATGAACAGGTGTAAGTCTACGATCCAAAGCCTGAAAAAAAAAATCGGATGACGTATTGTCAGGAACGATACCTTACACAGCCCAACGTAGAATTGACGTACCGTATAGCATACAATATGTCCTTTCACGCCGTCACAACATTGCCGCCTCTCTCTTGAGGGACGTGGTACACGCACGTCGACGACGACAACGACGTTGCTGAATTAGATGATATAATGAAGTCAATTCATCCGCTACCAAGGAACGTGGTTTTAATCGCTTCCTTAAGAATTCCATTTGACACTCTTCCAACCGTAACAATTGCAGCCATACACGCCTGATGTCTGTAATCTGTAGCTGAGCTTGACGAGCACTTTTATGACTGTCACATAAGAGGGAGAGAGTAGTAATATTCGTTTGTCCTTCGAAATTCCCGCGCTCTATCAGCGTAGAATCGCATCAACGTTTGTCGAAGCCTCGGTTTCTTCAATTGAACCCACAGTTCCGATATAGAGGCGTATCGCGCAATTGAACGGAGACTACAATCACACACTTCACGGATCACCTTATCAAGAGATGGATGCCCGAAGTGCGTCACATTCAGCATCCAGGGCGATCGAAACAATGTCACCGACTGTAGCATGTGATTTTAAGTAACAGGCACTGTACAGTGGTCAGTGAAACTGGCGGACATGACATCGACATCAAAATCCTGTCGCACACCCTATCGCATAAATAAAATCTGTCTAGCCTACTGCTAGAAGTATCACCAAAGTAGGTTCATTTGACAAGAGTCGGGTTCTGAGAGACCCAAACATCTTGCAGTTTCAAGAAACGAAATACTTTGGTGATTCCCGACAGTAATTAAAATTGGAAGGTTGATCAATAGGACGCTAAGTACAGTTAATACCACCACCTACCAAAATATTCTGCGGAATTTACTGTAACAAATAGACCACTTCTCCGTTATAAAATCGGAAAAGGTACAAAGTGCGACTGGTACTGAACGGTGTATAAAGGAGAATCAAGGTCAGGCGAAAAAAAGTATATCCTATTCCTCTACCGTTATCAGGAACTTCGATCCCTTCATTGGGATTCCCCTCCCTAGAAAAACAAGGCAGTCCCCGTGGAACATTCGGGAGTCACGTTAAACAAAGTGCAAAAACCAGGGAGAGAGAAGCGAGTAAATAGTACTTCTCGCAGGAATACAACATCCACTCAGGAATCATAGATAAAATGACGTAACGAAGCGAGCCGCAGATCCGATTTAACCCAACTAACATTCAAGGGAGAAAGAAACTATAACCGTGAATACTTCAACAACAAGAAAAGAAATTCGAAGTAATTAAATCGTCAGTGAGTTTCAAGACCAATTGCTGAGTCCAGTGACGAGTCAGAGGGTAGTGGCTGAATCTCCGGTACTGCTATCTTTGCGTTTCTTCTTTTTACGAGCCATCGCGTGCTCAGGTTGGACGCTTTGTTTGCAGCGACTATGAGGCAGTACAGCATCGGCAGCCGGGGACGTACGCGGTTCTTCAACTTTAATCAAAGTAGGTCATAAACAAGAAGCCGCAGAGGTTCACTCCATAGGATAGAATCCTTGCAATTCACTTTGACACACAAGAGATCTGTCAGGCATACTGCATCTGGGTCGACAGGAAGGATTTCATGGCTACTAATCGCCCCCACTAGAGTAACAGCAGTTGGTCGTTCCGACGTGATCTGAATGGTTGACATCAAGGGAACAGGTAATTTAAGGACGCCTCACTTTGCTGCCGCTGAATTTTTGGAACAGAAGGAGGCTCACCGACTTCCCCACCCTTAGTTATTTCCGCAGGAGTTACCTCAACCGCGGATGGAATACTAGAAGAAACACTCAAGACCTCAGTAGCTGTTATCGCACTATCGACCCAATCAGGAATGCAGGTTTCAGCACTTCGAGGTACATCAACAGACAAAATTACTTCAGGGCGGGGTTGCATACGTCGTCCCATGTTGCACAGCGGACACTGCCGGCTTGGCAACAATTTCAGGACAGTGCTGCGAGGGAAAAGGAGGAATGTCGGGAACAGTACGCTGCGCATCCCTCTGATATTTCATTGTAACCCGTGAAGACGTGGCACCAACCTCGTGGGCAATAGAAACGAGATCAGCTAACGTCAATTTTCGATTCTGTTCCGACGAGGACTTCAATACGAATACCCTCCGCGGGCTGTTAGATTTAAGATGGCTGCTTCCATTGCAGAGAAAGCATGTCTCTACATGCCCATTATATGTTGTATGAATGCGGTAACCACAGATCTGTAGATGGGAAGGGATGTTATGTTTACGTTTGACTACCATTTCCACTGAACGGATTCCGTCTGTGTCGGGTGGACCAGCGTTCGCATCGTATATCCCTCGATCATCATAAGGGGCAACATCTCCTTAGGCAAACTGTCGTCAAATTCCGATGGGAGACTGAACACTCGGGCATTTGTATAATCCATTTCCGCGCTAGCAATGAAGTATCATTCTTATGGAACCATCACGATGCTTAAAGGGAACTTGAGAACCACGTCGTAAATAAAGGCAGCCTATGCAGCTGTAGTGTATCCAAAAACTTTACGAAATAGGCATGGTTATCAGGATCAAAATAGTCCGTTGTTACCTGAGCAATTTTACATGAAAAAAAATTTGGAAATTTGTGGTAAGGACTAGGGGACCAAACTGCTGAGGTCATCGGTCCGTAGGCTTTCACAATAATTAATCGAACTTAACCTAACTTACACTAAGTACAACATACACACCCATACCCGAGGGAGGACTCGAACCTCCGACGGAGGGAGCCGCGCGAACCATGACAAGACTCCTAAGAACGCGCGGCTACCCCGCGTGGCAATTTTACGTGAATTTTATCAACTAGCCAATCACGAATCTCCAAAGATTCCGGCTGCACGGAACGCGTGGATTTAGCGAAAGTAATGCTGAGTGCACCTTTTCCGGGAACACAATTGGAACCCATGGTGGACATTGTGAGCGGCTACGTTGCTGCTAAGTGACACGTACAACAACTCACGCTACGGATCAAACAACGATGTAACATACACGAACACAAACAACACTAGGGAAAAGCTGTTCAGGCACGCGCGACGCTGCAATGAAGCCTTCTCGCTTGGCTCTCGAGGCGGAACTAGGTGAACTATCCAAGCGTGACACACGACCCGTGCTCACAAGTTTACTTCCGCCAGTACCATATTTCCTATCGTACTAACTTCGCAGAAGTCCTCATACGAAGCATTCTGGACTATCTGTCCTAGATAAAGGATGTTGCGGAGACTTGGTTTAACCACAGCGTGAAGGATGTTTCCAGAACGAATTTTCTCTTTGCAGCGTAGTGTGAGGTGACATGAAACTTCCAGGCAGATTAAAATTGTGTGCCGGACCGAGGCACGAAATCAGGGCCTTTCCCTTTCTCAGGCACGTTCTCTACCAACTAAGCACGACTCAGGACCGGTGCTCACATCTTACTTTCGTGAAGTCTGAAAGGTAGGAGACGAGATACAACCGGAAGCAAAGCTGTGAAGACGGGTCATGAGTCGAGCTTGCGTAGTTTAGTTGGTAGAGCATTTGCCCGCGATAGGCAAAGGTCCCGTTTTCGAATGTTCCTCTGGCACACAGTTTTAATCTACCAGAAAGTATCTTGTCAACAGACATTTCGCTGCAGTGTGAAAATTCATGCTGGAAAGAACAGAATTGTATATTAATGTTCACGAATTGAAAATTGAATAAGAATTCATTGGACAGAAAGCCCTCCAGTCGGCATAGCAAACGGGATGACTCATGGAGTTGAGTTGTCGTCAGTACTCGTACCGACTTTCGACATAACAGTCCCATGCAGGCTAGTGAAGATGATTGATAGCAACCCGTTTGAACCTGTGCAGATCTTTGACGTAGCGACGCATGGCATGTGCTGCTGTGAGGCCGGGCTTGGAATGGGCTTTCTACGTACGGCTATGTGATGTCTGAAACGTAAATACCTTTATTTAGCTAGAAACGCCATCACCATAGATACTTGCGATAGGCAAGAAAACGAGGATGACAGGGTAGCCGCCGAAAATCACGGATTATAAGAGTTGATAGACGGGCCATTGTACAACAGACAAATCACTCCGCAAACCAATACTGGTCAGCAGCTTAACCATCCACAACCAGAGCTTTGCTGTAGAGCGCGGTATAAGAGTATTTCCGCTCACAGCATGGGTGTAGGAATAACGCCATTTAACGCCTCGAATGATGTGTCTCGCTTCATTTGTCACACGCGAGTAGAATGGTAAGAATACATCTAAAACCACATGATGCGATGCATCCAGCCTGACAACAGTGCACCGTTCAGACAGGTGTGTGTAATTGTCTTATGTTGAAGAATATTACACAGAAAGAAATGGCGCTGTTTATACCTCTGCCATCGTCTTACACCGCTGAACCTATTGTCAGATCATGTCCAAACACTGTACGCCTACAGAATACCGCATATCAAGTATCACTTCGTCGCCCTGGAAGTATATGAGATTTGTTAATGGACTAAACAATGGCCATAAGCGTGATTCGTTAGCCTTGCAAGTCATCTGAAAATAATTATCGTGTTAACAATGACAACGTCTGGGTATTGGACCATGCTCCGAATAATTTACGTAAGTTGAAGCTGATGTTGAGTGGTCTGTCAGCATTGCTCTCCAATGCATTCATTGTCTCCTGGAGTAAATTTCATCGACATTAGTGTACTATATAGATGTCTTCAATTCAATTTTTCAACCGAATGTTTAAGATTCTGTTTACAAGTTCGAAGGAAAGTTGTGATTTCAAGTAATCATGTGTTTTAAAATCCCGTCTGACTTGCATCTCACCTCAGGAACGATCGAATGGTCTCCATCATTCCGTCCTTTTCCCCGGTCACATGATCTCCGGGTAGCGTGGCCACTTCTCTAAGTGAATATCATTGGCTGAAGCTTCGCTTCGGGTATGAGTATGGATTTAAAACGCATTATCTCCCATCACTTCGTAGTTCATACGAGATACAGAATACAAATGAAAAATAAGAAAGTACAATGTTACAAGTGAAAAAAGTGCGTGATGAATACAATTAACTATGACATGGACTTCAACCTTTATGGGCTGCCTTAATGACAGAATAGTCAGATCCTCATTCTGCTAAGACTTCTTCTATACACTGATACTCTGAAATGGACACTGCATTTCTGTAAAAATTAATATATTTTGTATAATGATGAGACGGCTAATTTTTTTCTATTCCGTCATTACTCACGTCATTACTGACGTGAGTAGAATATATCGGTCCCATGTAGCTGAAAGACTAGGTCATGTCGCCTCTAAACGAACATTAAGTATTTGGGTTTTCAGTCTCACTCACTCTCACCAAAAATCTGATAACTTTGTATTAGAACAGTCCAGTAAATCACGATACTTTTCTTTACAGTCATAGTCAATATCCTACCACTGTCTGTTACCTGATTAATTTTGCCCTGTCTCTTTTAGTACTTCTCAACATACATTTCTCCATTGTTGTTGTTGTGGTCTTCAGTCCTGAGACTGGTTTGATGCAGCTCTCCATGCTACTCTATCCTGTGCAAGCTTTTTCATCTCCCAGTACCTACTGCAACCTACATCCTTCTGAATCTGCTTAGTGTATTCATCTCTTGGTCTCCCTCTACGATTTTTACCCTCCACGCTGCCCTCCAATACTAAATTGGTGATCCCTTGATGCCTCAGAACATGTCCTACCAACCGATCCCTTCTTCTGGTCAAGTTGTGCCACAAACTTCTCTTCTCCCCAATCCTATTCAATACTTCCTCATTAGTTATGTGATCTACCCATCTAATCTTCAGCATTCTTCTGTAGCACCACATTTCGAAAGCTTCTATTCTCTTCTTGTCCAAACTATTTATCGTCCATGTTTCACTTCCATACATGGCTACACTCCATACGAATACTTTCAGAAATGACTTCCTGACACTTAAATCAATACTGGATGTTAACAAATTTCTCTTCTTCAGAAACGCTTTCCTTGCCATTGCCAGCCTACATTTTATATCCTCTCTACTTCGACCATCATCAGTTATTTTGCTCCCCAAATAGCAAAACTCCTTTACTACTTTAAGTGCCTCATTTCCTAATCTAATTCCCTCAGCATCACCCGACTTAATTAGACTACATTCCATTATCCTTGTTTTGCTTTTGTTGACGTTCATCTTATATCCTCCTTTCAAGACACTGTCCATTCCATTCAACTGCTCTTCCAAGTCCTTTGCTGTCTCTGACAGAATTACAATGTCATCGGCGAACCTCAAAGTTTTTGTTTCTTCTCCATGAATTTTAATACCTACTCCAAATTTTTCTTTTGTTTCCTTTACTGCTTGCTCAATATACAGATTGAACAACATCGGGGAGAGGCTACAACCCTGTCTTACTCCCTTCCCAACCACTGCTTCCCTTTCATGTCCCTCGACTCTTATAACTGCCATCTGGTTCCTGTACAAATTGTAAATAGCCTTTCGCTCCCTGTATTTTACCCCTGCCACCTTTAGATTTTGAAAGAGAGTATTCCAGTCGACATTGTCAAAAGCTTTCTCTAAGTCTACAAATGCTAGAAACGTAGGTTTGCCTTTCCTTAATCTTTCTTCTAAGATAAGTCGTAAGGTCAGTATTGCCTCACGTGTTCCAGTGTTTCTACGGAATCCAAACTGATCTTCCCCGAGGTTGGCTTCTACTAGTTTTTCCATTCGTCTGTAAAGAATTCGTGTTAGTATTTTGCAGCTGTGACTTATTAAGCTGATAGTTCGGTAATTTTCACATCTGTCAACACCTGCTTTCTTTGGGATTGGAATTATTATATTCTTCTTGAAGTCTGAGGGTATTTCGCCTGTTTCATACATCTTGCTCACCAGATGGTAGAGTTTTGTCAGGACTGGCTCTCCCACGGCCGTCAGTAGTTCCAACGGAATATTGTCTACTCCGGGGGCCTTGTTTCGACTCAGGTCTTTCAGTGCTCTGTCAAACTCTTCCCGCAGTATCATATCTCCCATTTCATCTTCATCTACTTCCTCTTCCATTTCCATAATATTGTCCTCAAGTACATTGCCCTTGTATAGACCCTCTATATACTCCTTCCACCTTTCTGCTTTTCCTTCTTTGCTTAGAACTGGGTTTCCATCTGAGCTCTTGATATTCATACAAGTCGTTCTCTTATCTCCAAAGGTATCTTTAATTTTCCTGTAGGCGGTATCTATCTTACCCCTAGTGAGATAGGCCTCTACATCCTTACATTTGTCCTCTAGCCATCCCTGCTTAGCCATTTTGCACTTCCTGTCGATCTCATTTTTGAGACGTTTGTATTCCTTTTTGCCTGTTTCACTTACTGCATTTTTATATTTTCTCCTTTCATCAATTAAATTCAATATTTCTTCTGTTACCCAAGGATTTCTACTAGCCCTCGTCTTTTTACCTACTTGATCCTCTGCTGCCTTCACTACTTCATCCCTCAAAGTTACCCATTCTTCTTCTACTGTATTTATTTCCCCCATTCCTGTCAATTGCTCCCTTATACTCTCCCTGAATCTCTGTACAACCTCTGGTTCTTTTAGTTTATCCAGGTCCCATCTCCTTAAATTCCCACCTTTTTGCAGTTTCTTCAGTTTTAATCTACAGGTCATAACCAATAGATTGTGGTCAGAATCCACATCTGCCCCTGGAAATGTCTTACAATTTAAAACCTGGTTCCTAAATCTCTGTCTTACCATTATATAATCTATCTGATACCTTTTAGTATCTCCAGGGTTCTTCCATGTATACAACCTTCTTTCATGATTCTTAAACCAAGTGTTAGTTATGATTATGTTGTGCTCTGTGCAAAATTCAACCAGGCGGCTTCCTCTTTCATTTCTGTCCCCCAATCCATATTCACCTACTATGTTTCCTTCTCTCCCTTTTCCTACACTCGAATTCCAGTCACCCATGACTATTAAATTTTCGTCTCCCTTCACAATCTGAATAATTTCTTTTATTTCATCATACATTTCTTCAATTTCTTCGTCATCTGCAGAGCTAGTTGGCATATAAACTTGTACTACTGTAGTAGGTGTGGGCTTCGTATCTATCTTGGCCACAATAATGCGTTCACTATGCTGTTTGTAGTAGCTTACCCGCATTCCTATTTTCCTATTCATTATTAAACCTACTCCTGCATTACCCCTATTTGATTTTGTGTTTATAACCCTGTATTCACCTGACCAGAAGTCTTGTTCCTCCTGCCACCGAACTTCACTAATTCCCACTATATCTAACTTTAACCTATCCATTTCCCTTTTTAAATTTTCTAACCTACCTGCCCGATTAAGGGATCTGACATTCCACGCTCCGATCCGTAGAACGCCAGTTTTCTTTCTCCTGATAACGACATCCTCTTGAGTAGTCCCCGCCCGGAGATCCGAATGGGGGACTATTTTATCTCCGGAATATTTTACCCAAGAGGACGCCATCATCATGTAATCATACAGTAAAGCTGCATGCATTTCTCCATATCTCCCTAAATAAACCTCATTTTTTGAACGGTATCTAAGTAAAAGTCCATTTCTCATTCCCATAAAACAAAACTCATAATACACAACGAATTCAAACATCTCAATGTTGTTTGTTTTGATTGCTTCATTCAGTTTATCACAAGCAATCATTTTAATCATGTGCTTATATCTTTTACTGAACATTCAGTCACTTTTCTGAACTGCTCTGTGTAAAAAATTTCCTTACCTATTTTATCCGACGACTCGATTTCGTCGTTCTTTGCATAAAAAAAATTAAAGATATTATACTGAAAAAGGATTGTATGCCAACTTCTGACGACGGGCTTCAGTCTGTTTCCACCTTTCACCAATTACATCTTCACATCGAGAAAAAAAATGTGAGAAGCAGAGGTAATTCGTTACAATGTGAATTTGTTTTAAGAATAGAATATATCTAACTGGTCCAATTTTCGGATGAATTATTCGTATAATTGGATCCCTGAAATATCCCCTGAATACTGTAATGTCACTGAAACGATATTTACCAACGTGTAAGAAGACGTGTCGTGATTCATAGACAAGCGCCACCTATGGCTCTTTGAGGTGCTCTTGTGATGGGTTCAGTGGCGTGTAACATACTACCTTGGTACATTCCCGAAAATAAGAGAAGTAAAAGCTGTTATCACCGCTGACCATTGCCACATTTTTGGCAGCCAGAATTATAGAACGGTTTTCTACGATAAAAAATGAACATATTATCTTCATGTCGGTTTTTTAATTGTCTTTTTCACTAACTGTATTCCTGAGGTTTTATAGGAAGATACTACTGTTCAGCAAAACATGGAGTTAGAAATTTTGCACGTTGTTCCAATGATTTCAATGGGTCTGAGCACTATGGCACTTAACTTCTGAGGTCATCAGTCTCATAGAATTTAGAACTACTTAAACCTAACTAACCTAAGGACATCACACACATCCATGCCCGAAGCAGGATTCGAACATGCGACCGTAGCGGTTGCACCTTGTGTTGTGCGTAGTTAAATGTCAGTCTGTTCGCTGTGAGATACTTCCCGATTATTTAGTAATCTTTCGTAGAATATTTACTATAGCTGTTCGTTGACATGTATAAGGATAATAATAAAGCTTGCGATCCTGCGGCGGGCTGCCCGAGCCGCAGCTGAACGGTACGTAGTTATTTCCTGGCCTGGCGGGTGCTCTGTGTCGTGTCTGCGAGCACAGTCGGTTCTCCTCCCCTCCACCCTTTCCTCGTACTCCCACCCCCCGCAAAGCACCAGAATAATGAAACGCAACCAGTCTCACAGATAAGCGAAAAACAGTAATTACGCTTAAAAGTATTCCTCATAAAGAACAATTTTCGAGCCCCATGACGAATAAAGAACGGGCGCAACATTGCGGCGTTCCCAGCCAAGCGTATCGTATTTATCAAGATCTCCTTTCCCCGTTTGTGTGCGACGGCTGTACACAGACGCATGTGCTGCATCACGAAAATGAAATGATACCTTCCTATCTGTTCGCCACCTGAAGCTTCGCTCGGCGAGGGTTGGAAAGATGGAGCACGAACTTTAGAAAGACCGTTTGCTAGACAGACGCAACTTTGTGATTTACTCGCGGTTATGTTGAAAGCGCTCCCGCCCCCACAGCTGGGATGTAAATAACGCGGTGCGCCTAAGCTCCCCTCGGCACCTCGGCCGGCGGACAATTCTCGCCAGCGCGTCGACGCGTCGCGCCGCTACGCTGCAGCCACCGCCGCCGCCGTTGCGTTATCTGTGACGGCGCCGGAATGTGAATGAACCCCTGGACCATCAATTACTGAAATTCCCCAGCCTACTGGCAAAAATGTGTAGCGACAAACCGGGCGGCGCCCATTTAGAAGCAAGGCCTCTATGATGATGGACGCTACGCCGTACCCCCTTTTAGGCCTCCAGGTTTTTAATGCTTTTTATCTTCGAACCGATACCGTACGGGCTAAAAGGGCCGGTAAAGTGGCTCGTATAAACCCTTCGGTATCGTAAAATTTGTAGCGTGTATAGCCGTTCTTAATTCTGATTAACTGCACGAGTGCCTATGAAATCCTGGCACTGGTCCTACGGAAATGTGCACAGACGAATAAATTACACGCGTTTAAACATTTCTGCAAAACTGCTGCGTCTGTACTCCAGAGGGATGTAAATTTTAACGATGCTCCGTCATTCTCGTATAAACGCACTGGAGTGCTACGGAGGGAACTAAAGATACCGGCCACCTTTAAGTGTTCTCCAACCCTTCTTTATCTCAAAAAGAATGCAACTAAATATAGAGTGACTCTTATGTTTCCACCGCGTAAATACTGGAAGGCTGAGACTTATTTCAGTATCCCGTAGTGAAAAATTCTTGTGCAGCCTTGGCACATTTTGGTACACTTGACAGCAAAAAAATTGGGTCACTTCCGAATACAACCAACATAACGTAGCTGTGTTGCAGGTCCTCTAAACACCAACACCCCATGGGGTACAGTCGTTTGACTACACACACAATGGGTACCGCAAGAGACTACTAAGAGACCAAGGGTCTTTATGGCAGTCAGTCTAAGCGTGAACTAATATCGTCATACAAAACATATTGGAAAACACGTTCTTAGCGATGAGACATTCCATAACACTCATAAACTAACCTAAATTACAACAAGTGACATTCCAAAAGTTCTGAGAGAACGGATTATTTTACATATATCGTACAGTAATCCTTAGTCAAAATTAAATACTTGAGACAATATATGGAGTTACAAAGCTGTACGGTAATTGGAAAAAAGTTTTTCGCTCTCTAAAAGGTTTTCCATCCACGTGCTGAAGGTTGCTCAATGGCGAGTGGCTCTGGAAGCTGGATATTGGACGAACCAGTAAGAAACGCGATTAACGGCAACAAGTGCTCTAAAGAAAACTCAACATTAACAGCGAATCACCAGTAATATCATTGTTCTCGTAAGACATCAACAGCTACGTGTACACAAATTTGAACTTTAAATGACATGACCAACGTCGTCGTTCTGGACCTGGATTCAAACCCAGCACCTATAGCCATTGCTAACTAAGCTAAGCTTTGTTTGTGCCTTATTGAGATCGGATCACTAGACATAAAGAGACGTGAACTATAGACGTTTGCACCAGTATCAGTTATCAATTCAGATCCTGAAAATAAATGACGAAAATGTTTGTACTGAACTCGGAATCCTGTCATAACAGTTACCATCCTGGGAACTACCCCCCACGACGTTTAATATGGTGTCATTCACAAGCAACAAGGTATGCTCATGTTTAAAATTGAAATGCCGTCATATAAAGCTTTTGACAGGGATGCGAACCGACCACCTAATCGGATTGTTAACGAAGTACAGTCATGCTCAAAAGTATCCGAACGACCTGGATTGCATTTCGCCTGATTCCCATGCAATCCACATAACGCAACTGTCTAGCAGGTCCTCTAATCGCTCCTTGATACAGTCGTTTGACTATTGAAAATGGTTCCAACAAGTCACCACTAGAAAACACTGCTCTGTATCGCAATAACTATCGATGAAAAGTAATACCACGATACTAAAAATATCAGGGAACACCTCATCACAGATAACACTGTCCTTAAGGCTTGTAAGCTCACATTTATTGCAATAATTTACATACCTGAAATGTTAGCACTCTCATTATAACGTCTGATAGGTAATGCACGTAGTAAGTTCGTCGTATTCATGATTCTTCAAAGTAACATACCATACTTATTATTTAACACAAAATGTCATTAAAAATTTACGTTATTCACGAGCAGCTAGTTGAGAATATGTATGAACTTCAAATGACATGACGAACCGACTCATTCTGCATATGGATTCAAACCCAGGTCATGCAAAATAAGATTTCGTGACTGACGGAAATTAAAAGTCATTCCTGACTAGGCATAAAGAGAGTGATATACCTCATTTTTGGACAGTATCAGTTAGCAAATATCAGCTTTAAATTACATAACGTAACATTCTTAACAGACGCGAATTCCTACCCAGCATCTATTGCCCCTGTTAACGAACTACGAGAGATGTTAAATACTGCTACCTCACAAGTAACTTACTTGAAATGCAGTGAGGTAAAGCTTTGTGTTGGACAGGGATTCGAACCCAGAACCTAATCGGATTGTTATCGAAGCACAATCAACTTTGACATATCGGATTTTCTCAGCAGTAGCTAGATGTATTAACTGAAATGACGAGACGAAACATTAACTTTTTCCTTCCGAGGACTCCAACCCGGTGCATATCGCTGTTATATTCTAGAGAAAAGGAACGTTAAGTATGGGTTTGTTACACCAGCAGCGACATGTGCGCATGTTTGAACTAGAAATAATATCACAAAGAGTTCAGTGCTGACTAGGAATCTAACCCCACACACATCGTTGTTGAGTACACACAAAGAGACGTCAGCTACCGAATTCTTCTCCACCAGCAGCTCGGAATAGCATCCTTGAACTTACAGTGATCTCGCAGATAGTTCTGTATCTCACTGGGAGTCAAAAACGTCGGATATGATTAGTGTTGACGACGAATGAAAATTCATTAAAAATAAAAATTATTATCCACCAGCAGATAGGTGTTCTCATGCTAGAGCTTGATAATACATAGTGAAACGTTTAGTGCTGGGCCAGGATTCCAACCCATTCATGCGCAATATGTGGAGATGTTGAGGAATCTGCAGTATCGAACAAACAACAAGTTGTAGTCGAGCTGTATCGTCACGAATGGATCAAATTCCGCGTTAAGGGCGGTCTCAGTTGCATTCCCAGTTCAGAACCAATTTTATCGACGTACAGAAGCTCAAATAAAAGACGGAATAGGTGTCCTGTGACCATACACAGGGTTTGTTTCGTCACTAGAAATAAATAAATAGTATAAGAAAGGTTACTGGTGATAGAGTTTCTACATGTCGCCACTCCTTACTTTATTGTGGTTCCACCTAACGTCTACTTGGTAGAGGAGGAATATCATGTTTAATGTGATTTTCAGACCACAATGCCATTATATCTTCTTCACTTGGCGTAGCCAGAAGAGAATAGAATCTGCCTCTCCCTATCAAAAAATATCGGCAGAAAATGGTATCGAACCGAGACCATCATCATATGAAACTACCACCAGTCGAACAGACCACCAAACCCTCTCCTCTATGAGTCATTTCTCTACCATAACATCGTTGCTGCACACAAGATGAGAATTCTGACACACAGGCTCTCTGTAGTGGTTTGCAGCATGTTCAGTACGTTCATTTACTTGGTTGACCGAATCGCCATGAACTAGCTGCCTTGGCTACCCAGTGCATACATTCGACTCTATTTTGTAATCATCGAAATAAAATAACGTAACTGCCACCTACCCAGAACTGCCAACAGTGTAGGATGCAGAAATTTAAATAGGAAGTGTTCCTTTCCATTTGAGCTACTCTACTGCGCTATCTGTTTGTTGAAACCATCGTGCAGTGCAAAAGAAATGCAGTAACTGTCTGTCTCTTAGAAGGATAGATCCGGCCATATGCATTATCTCACAGCACTGTGGAATGCCGAAGTTCTGTACGAACTGTTGTTCACTTCCAGCGGAGCTGTAGCTTCGTCACAGCTAGCAGCGTTACGGTAAGCGTCGCCCACTGTTGATAAGACGTCGCGTGTTCTATTACATTTGCTACTACATTGTTTTAAAACGCAATTCTGCTGTCTGCTGAAGTTATCAATTTAATGGAACTTGGAACATAATTCTCTTCACTTCTCAACCCAAAATAGTCGCATGTGGAAGAAAGGCTAACTTCTGCGTCATTTTGTTCTTTTCAGGTTTAATAGACGGCCAGGAAGCTTTTGTATTATGTATGAGGAGAGCGCATCGTGCCAAAATAGTCAGAAAAGTATTTTCTACATTAGCTGTCGTCTGGTAGTGGCATTTTATTCTTCTTCAAACCCTCTTTGACAGCTTTAACTCAGAACAAGTTTTCTACATGCATGTAATCAATAAACTGCATGTGCATTGTCAGACTATTATAGATAACATCAGAGAATTCGCATATATCGTTGATGATTAATTTCTCTCTCATGTTTAGTATCGTTTTAACAACGTTAAAAGAAACCTTACGAAAACTGTGCACTGTATTGTAAGAAATGAAATAAAACTACCCACCACAACCTTACGACGAAAGTCCGTTTAACAAAACTGAGTATCTGTACACAAGAGTGCCTCTATCTGCACGAATTAGTAAAATACTACTCACTTAGATTTCTATTGGGTCTGTGTTTAAATGGTATGTTGTGTCATACTCAACAGGTATGCAAACGTGTCATTTCATAAATAAAGTTACGTATTCCTAGAACCCCAAAATTTGCTTGTCAGGGACGGGAAGAGGCGTTACCTGTTGTGCAGCATTGTAAGTTTTTCACCATTGCACTATGTGCTGAATGTATGTTCTTACGATTTGCTTATCGATGTTTGATCTGACTGCTTGCAGCTCTTACACAGAAGGGATAAAAACGTTACATTCAGCGACGCTAGAACTTCGAACCGTAACAGTCGCGTTTCAACAGGACAGCACGTCAACACATAGCTAACGGATACATACGATCTGCGCCCTCCTCTTACGATACCAATAGTGGCTAGAACTCGTAAACCGCTAATTACAGGACTAGATTAGTTGCGATCGCCACGTTCAATGACTTTGCTGGGCTGAAAACCGTAAATTTACGATCTTCTGTTATACCTCAAGCTATAACAACTCAGGTTGTTCAATTGGAAATGACACGAGGAATCAAGTGAACTTTGAGGCTTAATTCCGTGCACCCCAGGTAGTAACTCGTCGATCACAGAGTTGCCAAACATACCTCGCGTTGTTGCCAAATCTCAGTTACATTACCAGCAGGAAGAAGACGAACCGATGTGATCCTACAGCGGGCTGGGGGAAGTGACCTTAGCTGGCGCCTCAAAGACGCGGCTGCTACGGCCTGGAATACGTAACGCGTCTGATTCGCATTTCTGTAACTAGGCTTAGGGACTGGAGCTTAGTTACTAATAATACTCAGAACTGACTGTTACTATGCATCATAAATCAGTAACGCACGTTTTCGTACCTCGCCGATAGTCGAACACAACAAACAAATAAAAATAAAAACAGAATTTGTGTGTGTGTGTGTGTGTGTGTGTGTGTGTGAGAGAGAGAGAGAGAGAGAGAGAGACAGAGAGGGAGAGAGACAGAGAGACGTTAAAAAATTGTTGTAAAGAAATTGAATACTGGAATGTAAAGAAATCTTTCATTAAAATGACTCGTTCCACATCATTACGAAATGTCTTATTCATGATCTATGGAACAAGTATTAATCTAATCTTATCATATCATATTGCTTACTATCCATGAAGAGTCATGAAGTACCACAATTTTCGCCTATATCAGTAACCAAATCTAAACTTTAAAATAAAAGACGACAGTTTTTGTAATAAACCGGGACTCCTATCAAGACCCTTTCATCCCTGTTAACTAACCATGAAAGATGTCTGATATACCTCAATTCAGAAGTAACGAAGTGTGTATGAATTTAAAGATGAAGCGCATGATGTGAAGTTCTGCGACGGAGATACGTACCCAAGACGTAATCGGATTGTTAACTAAGTAAAATCAAATGTTACGTATCGGTTTTTCTTACCAGCTGCTAGGTGTTTAATCTAAAATAAGGACACAAATTTTTGTGCCTGAGAGACAATCGAACCGCACTCATATCGTTCTTCTTTACTGTCCACGAATATTGCTTAAGTATCAGTTGCTTACTCACCAACAGGAAGATGTGTGCGTGTTTGTCCAGAAATTGTTGGCAACATGAACAGACATTAAAAATGCACGTTAATTTTCAATAGCCGGCCGGTGTGCACGTGATAGGGCTTGAAATGAAATAATGAATATTTTTATACTGGATCAGGATTCGGACCCACATATTTACCTTTGGAGGAGACCTAGAGAAGACTGCAGTCTTGGGAAAAGGAATGAAATGATTGAACTATACTGTTCTGAGAGATTCAGATCCTCGAAAGAGGAGATACGAATTCGAATCACAGTCCAGCACCAAATTTTTCAACGTCTCTAGTTCAATCAAGTACAAGTAAAATAAGACGGCTATCAGTTCATCAGATAAAATAAAATGTAAGTGAGTTTACTGGTGACAGTATTTCTCTTTACCCTGACATCCACCTATGTCATTTTCCAACGTAAACCGGCTCTGCCCAGTTTGGAATGAAGGAACGTGATGTTTAATGCGGATTCTGGATTACAACAGCTTTCTCTTGAGGTTACCAGAGGTAAAGTAAATCAGTTTGTGCCTCTTAAAAGTAAATGCTTAACCCACGCATTGCACTTGTGATAGGTCGTTCCACCAGACCATTGTGGCCACATTTCCCAGCCCCAGGAGTGTGCTGTAATGGATGATGCGCTTAGCTTACTAAACTAGTCACAGTGGAAAAAAACGGGAGTCTGTTAAATGGTTAAGTAGAAGCAAGCTTCTGAAATGGAGATCATGCTATTCTCATGTCAGCAGGATGTAAAGACTCTTCTAGGCGTCATAGCCTCGATTTGAAGCCATTTTGAAATTTTCACTAATTCAGTAAATTTCTTAGTTCGGGAAAACCCACTGTGTAGTGTGAAGTTACCGGATAATTCGATTATCACCGTCATTATTACTATCATTTTCTTCATACCGCTGCTGGAACACATGTGCTTGAAGATCATTTAAGTCCTTTTGGTCATTATGGAAGTAGTTGCCCAAGAACAAGTTCTTTCCCTGTCTACGGAATCCTTTTCATATTAATATCAACCATCAGCAATTACTCGTAGATCACATTAAAACTAAAGTAATTGAAGAAAGACGTTACTTGATAACGAAAACGCGCTGCCTTTCTTCATTTACTTGCGCCTAAAAATGGCTGTCGAATACTACCAAACCAAAAGCCAAGGGATCTTACTGCCTTCTAATATACGTCGCTGTCGGTTCTTCCATACGATTTGGTCGACGTCACCTGTTTCAAGTTGTGTATGACACAGAAAATTTTAGAAAATCAGTTGTTTTCCTTTGCAATAAACAGAAAGATTTTCATTCTAAGCTGTCCAAGTCCAAAGTTTTCGCAATATTAGTTCAAATTTAATATTCGCTTCCATAATGTAAGGAAAGTATTTCACAGTTGCAAAACCCGCATCCGACTCACTGTCCTTACACTTAGCAGCTGGCCATAAATTCTAGCTCAAAGTGACGCCAGTTGAAGTAACCTAATGTAGCGAAGACTGTTTGCGAGTGCTCTTTCTCACCGGAAAATATGCATTTCACTCAGTGGTCTCCATAAGTACACTGTAACAGTAATTTCTGTGAGTATGCAATGCATACGGATTGTAGAATTTAGTGGTGCTCTCTCTTCCACTTCTGTGTACAATATGCCTGACCTAAACGGGCCCTTTATCATTACAGGCCCTGGGCGGTGCAACATCATATTGACAACAGTAATGTGCTTATACTGACAACCTCATTGTTCGTTTTACCCGATTTTGTAATCATTTAAGTAAAACAACATGACCTTAGAGTGGGAGACATTTCGTCCCCCTTTTCCTTCTGTGAAATTTGTCAGTAAGCTTTTTGCCTTCGAACCAGCGAAATGCGGCAGAGTACGGCTGGTAAACGATTTACAAACCACGATTTAGTGCCGTTAACACGATTTCTTTAAACACTGGCGTAGCTGAAGGAATTTAGTTTCTTCTTAAATCGTCTTATGCAGCAACGTTCACAGATATCTCAAATAGGTAAAGCTCTTTATCCAGGTACGAAGGTTGTAAAACAAACTTCCCACAGCTTGTGTCAGGTTGATCTTTTCGTCTGATAGCACTGCGTAAATATTTTGTGTAAAAGGTATTAAAGTAGTGTTCCTGTAGCTGTGGGAATCATTGGTAGAAAACGAGTTTCACACCAATGGGTACAGTATTGATAAATATTCAAAATGATTATCAACCTAAGTCTGCGTTCATCCACAAACAGATGCGTATTAGTAATATTGAAGCTAGGCTACGTATCCTTGTCTTCCTTGAGTGGGCATTGGAAGGCGTTTACACACACGTGTACGAGGGTAATCCCAAAGGTAACGTCTCGTAAGGGACACGCAAGTGCCAACGCAGGCTCAAACGAGAGAGCCTTAATTTTAATGGCAAGCAGAAACCGCAGTGTCGGCTGCATGGTGGCAAGGTGATAAAAAGCAAGACTATGGCTACGAAGGTCTCAGGTTCGATCCCTCACCAGTCCCACGATTTTTATGTGCCTTTTTACACATATTTCCCCTGGGGCAGTGTTTGTTGATGTGAAAAATGCCGAGTTGCACTGTGGTCCGAAAGCCACATAAAACTGTAGGTTCCCCTATTAACTGGCTAGGTAAGTCAACTCAAAGGTCGGATGAAAGCAACAGCATACCACCTCCAACAAGACCGTGCCTATTAAAGAACTGTGGTGTTCAAACCACTCTTGCGACTGATGACTGCTTTACTTTCTATGGGTTCCAAAACTAATGATCTTAGGGTTATTAACATTTTTGTGTTTTCATGCTGTAGCTTTGATACCAGTAAACGTAAGTAACCGGCCGAGCCCTGTCACCGTTCGAGTTGTCAAGGTGGTAGACGAAGATGCTGTCGACCGCAGTTACAATTTTTGTCATGGCTATGTTTCAGGCGAATACCTCTATGGGACTTTCTGTGTATTTCAAGGTATACTTTTATACACTTGGTACGCTTCCTAATTGATATCTGATAGAGCTGTATTTAGCAACATGATTCAGATATGTTTTCCGTGCAATATATCGGACAACGCGTCAGTGCAACGAGATTTCGTTTATGTGTTGCGCATAGTGCAAGAAATATTTGTATTTTGCTTGCTTCTCTGATAGGTTTCACTCCACTGAATGCGAGCAAGCTCACGAATAGGCTGTCAATAACTGGAATTACGCACTAACACACTTAAAATTTGTATTTTTGCATTATGTATCCCGATGAAAGTAACTGTAAACAGATTGTATGCCTACTTGCTTATTATCGCGCTTCTCGATGCTTTCCTCAAAAAATTAAAATTAAATAAAAAGAGAGAGAGAGACAGAGAGAGAAAACAGAAATGTATTTCAAATATCAGCTCAGCGACGCCATCCTTGATTATTGATGTGTAATTACTACCATTGTTATTGTTATTCGTCACTCCATAACAGCTTTCCTATCACTCATTGCCGACGATGCACGCAACGAATGGAGCAGGATGAGTGGAATGTGGGATGTTTCGTAACGGAGAATATACACATTTATCTCGGTGTCTTGTGTCAGGGTAATATGAAAATCTCAATAAGAAAAGACGACAATAACACCCAACTATTTCTGTCCACTTAAGCCCATGACGACAGACAAATTGGCGTCTCACTGTATTTTGATTATAACTCGTTAGCCTTTTTGCGACCTCATTTTAATACCTCGTGGGAGCAGGCATAATATTTTGCTTTTTGAACACCGATCAATAACACACAAAGATAGTAGATGGAAGGATACAAAAAAAAAATCAGACTCATGGGTGTGGATCCAGTTCATCATAAGAAGATTAAACAAGAGGGAAACATTACGAAAGCAATGAATACGGTGGTTAGCATACATTATTTGTATAGATCTGAAGATGAAAAAGCGCAGATCCGCACGGTGACCGCATCTGCACTTAAGTTTCTGTCTTAATGGGCATAATTTTTAGTTTATTCTCATCTGAATTATCAAATGAATTGATTATTACGTGGTACAGAATAATTAGGTAACTGTGTTTCTTACAGCTTCCATTCGCACCAACATTTTTCTACATTCTCGTGCAATTCATGAAATTCTACTTGTATGATCACAAGACTGCACATAGATGCAATCGATTTCGAGGTGCAAAGTGTTCGTTATCTTACTTTTCGTGACAGGTGGGAAAGTTGATTTCCAAAGACTTTTTATTGTTCTGAAATAATCTTTTGTCACAAACTAAAAAGATAAGAGTTTTATTCGTATATATTTTGTGGGAAACTGGAATCGTGATGGAAGATTACACACCTGAATGTTTGACATAGCTGGTAGGAGAAAACGCTGCATATTAACCAAACCTCCTGCCTCCTCTCCGTATCCTCCTATGACACTAGCACGGGATTCTCCTCCTATAACGCTACAGAGCTGTTCCTAGCACAGCCGAGAATTGGCAACATCGTCACAAACATTTGGCAACACTGTGACAGTGCAATGGTACTGAACTGACTCGCTAAATTCACTTGATATTCCCTTTCCATTTGAATGACTCGTGGTATATAATCTTCACGTAAACTAAGCCACTGAGACACAAATATCAATGTTTTTGCTGAAGAAATGCTATTCTTCACGTAAGTGACAACTTTTACTGCCTTTCACGATGCGTTATGAGGCTGAGCGACCAATACCATGATGAGAGTGGCGTACTGGCAGCAGAGTGTCCGTAGCCCCATGGTACCGCCCGTTTCACGTTTTCCAACAGTTAAGAATATCGTCAGTTCTAACGGTGGTAGGGGCAGCGCGTGTGACATTTTTTGTGTATTATTTCATGGGGCTGCGAATTCCCAGAAAAAAATTTGTAACAAAATCAGAAGAAAACCTTTACACATCAAATCCTCTTGGAAGCTCGACTCAGTAAGTTGTGTTAATGGTCGTAGATCTCGGCTTTCTGACTGCCAAGCTGCTATAGAATAAAAGCGTCTCTGAAGAAATTCGAATCGACCGTCAACAATACGAAATCCAATAATGTTCTTCACTTAAGACTCCCATGCCAGGGTGATAAGTATGAAGGAAATAAATTGATTAGCAAATCGCAAGAAAATACTTTCACCTCAAAGTGCAATGGTGAAAAACAGGTAACGCCTCTTTCCGCTGCTGACAAGCAAATATATGGTTTCTAGGAATACGTAACTTTATTTATGAAATGACACGTTTGCATACCTGTTGAGTATGACACAACATACCATTTAAACACAGACCCAATAGAAATCTAAGTGAGTAGTGTTTTACTAATTCGTGCAGATAGAGGCACGCTTGTGTACAGATACTCAGTTTTGTTAAACGGACTTTCGTCGTAAGGTTGTGGTGGGTAGTTTTATTTCATTTCTTACAATACAGTGCACAGTTTTCGTAAGGTTTCTTTTAGTGTTGTTAAAACAATACTAAACATGAGAGAGAAATTAATCATCAACGATATATGCGAATTCTCTGATGTTATCTATAACAGTCTGACAATGCACATGCAGTTTATTGATTACATGTGTAGTGTTGAGAGATTGCCAACACTACGCACATTATTTAAGGGAGGCGGCCATTAAGCAAGCAGGCGGACTTGATGGTCTGAAACAGGATACTTCATAAAAGCTATAAAGAAAAGTACGTAGCTGCTGGAATACTTAACTTTAATCCACCATTTGTATACAGCGTTCTTGATTAGACATTTCATACGATAACTATCAAACTATCAATTGCTATGTAAGGCTAATGGCGCCTTGCTAGGTCGTAGCCATGGACTTAGCTGAAGGCTATTCTAACTATCTGCTCGGCTAATGAGCGATGCTTCGTCCGTGTAGTCGCTAGCAATGTTGTCCGTACAACTGGGGCGAGTGCTAGTCCGTATCTCGAGACTTGCCCTGTGGTGGCGCTCGGTCTGCGATCACACAGTGGCGACACGCGGGTCCGACATGTACTAATGGACGGTGGCCGATTTAAAGCTACCACCTAGCAAGTGTGGTGTCTGGCGGTGACACCACAACATGCATGTAGAAAACTTGTTCTGAGTTAAAGTTGTCAAAGAAGGTTTGAAGAAGAATAAAATGCCACTACCAGACGACAGCTAATGTAGAAAATACTTTTCTGACTATTTTGGCACGATGTGCTCTCCTCATACATAATACAAAAGCTTCCAGACGCATCTGCTGCCTGGCCGTCTATTAAACCTGAAAAGAACAAAATGACGCAGAAGTTAGCCTTTCTTCCACATGCGACTATTTTGGGTTGAGAAGTGAAGAGAATTATGTTCAAAGTTCCATTAAATTGATAACTTCAGCAGACAGCAGAATTGCGTTTTAAAACAATGTAGTAGCAAATGTAATAGAACACGCGACGTCTTATCAACAGTGGGCGACGCTTACCGTAACGCTGCTAGCTGTGACGAAGCTACAGCTCCGCTGGAAGTGAACAACAGTTCGTACAGAACTTCGGCATTCCACAGTGCTGTGAGATAATGCATATGGCCGGATCTATCCTTCTAAGAGACAGACAGTTACTGCATTTCTTTTGCACTGCACGATGGTTTCAACAAACAGATAGCGCAGTAGAGTAGCTCAAATGGAAAGGAACACTTCCTATTTAAATTTCTGCATCCTACACTGTTGGCAGTTCTGGGTAGGTGGCAGTTACGTTATTTTATTTCGATGATTACTAAATAGAGTCGAATGTATGCACTGGGTAGCCAAGGCAGCTAGTTCATGGCGATTCGGTCAACCAAGTAAATGAACGTACTGAACATGCTGCAAACCACTACAGAGAGCCTGTGTGTCAGAATTCTCATCTTGTGTGCAGCAACGATGTTATGGTAGAGAAATGACTCATAGAGGAGAGGGTTTGGTGGTCTGTTCGACTGGTGGTAGTTTCATATGATGATGGTCTCGGTTCGATACCATTTTCTGCCGATATTTTTTGATAGGGAGAGGCAGATTCTATTCTCTTCTGGCTACGCCAAGTGAAGAAGATATAATGGCATTGTGGTCTGAAAATCACATTAAACATGATATTCCTCCTCTACCAAGTAGACGTTAGGTGGAACCACAATAAAGTAAGGAGTGGCGACATGTAGAAACTCTATCACCAGTAACCTTTCTTATACTATTTATTTATTTCTAGTGACGAAACAAACCCTGTGTATGGTCACAGGACACCTATTCCGTCTTTTATTTGAGCTTCTGTACGTCGATAAAATTGGTTCTGAACTGGGAATGCAACTGAGACCGCCCTTAACGCGGAATTTGATCCATTCGTGACGATACAGCTCGACTACAACTTGTTGTTTGTTCAAAACTGCAGATTCCTCAACATCTCCACATATTGCGCATGAATGGGTTGGAATCCTGGCCCAGCACTAAACGTTTCACTATGTATTATCAAGCTCTAGCATGAGAACACCTATCTGCTGGTGGATAATAATTTTTAGTTTTAATGAATTTTCATTCATTGTCAACACTAACGATAACTGACGTTTTCGACTCCCAGTGAGACACAGAACTATTTGCGAGATCACTGTAAGTTCAAGGATGTTATTCCGAGCTGCTGGTGGAGAAAAATTCGGTAGCTGACGTCTCTTTGTGTGTAGTAAACAACGATGTGTGTGGAGTTAGATTCCTAGTCAGCACTGAACTCTTTGTGATATTATTTCTAGTTCAAACATGCGCACATGTCGCTGCTGGTGTAACAAACCCATACTTAACGTTCCTTTTCTCTAGAATATAACAGCGATATGCACCGGGTTGGAGTCCTCGGAAGGAAAAAGTTAATGTTTCGTCTCGTCATTTCAGTTAATACATCTAGCTACTGCTGAGAAAATCCGATATGTCAAAGTTGATTGTGCTTCGATAACAATCCGATTAGGTTCTGGGTTCGAATCCCTGTCCAACACAAAGCTTTACCTCACTGCATTTCAAGTAAGTTACTTGTGAGGTAGCAGTATTTAACATCTCTCGTAGTTCGTTAACAGGGACAATAGATGCTGGGTAGGAATTCGCGTCTGTTAAAAATGTTACGTTATGTAATTTAAAGCTGATATTTGCTAACTGATACTGTCCAAAAATGAGGTATATCACTCTCTTTATGCCTAGTCAGGAATGACTTTTAATTTCCGTCAGCCCAGAAATCTTGGCCTGCATAATTGGTTCAAATGGCTCTGAGCACTATGGGACTCAACATCTGAGGTCGTCAGTCCCCTAGAATCTAGAACTACTTAAACCTAACTAATATAAGGACATCACACACATCCATGCCCGAGGCAGGATTCGAACCTGCGACCGTAGCACTCACGCGGTTCCGGACTTAAGTGCCTAGAACCGCACGGCCACCGCGGCCTAGCCTGCATGACCTGGATTTGAATCCATATGCAGAATGAGGCGGTTCGTCTTGTCACTTGAAGTTCATACATATTCTCAACTAGCTGCTCGTGAATAACGTAAATTTTTAATGACATTTTGTGTTAAATAACAAATATGGTATGTTACTTTGAAGAATCATGAATACGACGAACTTACTACGTGCATTTCCTATCTGACGTAATAATGAGAGTCCTAACATTTCAGGTATGTAAATTATTGCAATAAATGTGAGCTTACAAGCCTTAAGGACAGTGTTATCTGTGATGAGGTGTTCCCCGATATTTTTAGTATCGTGGTATTACTTTACATCTTAAGTTATTGCGACACAGAGCAGTGTTTTCTAGTGGTGATTTGTTGGAACCATTTTCAATATTCAAACGACTGTACCAAGGAGATATTAGAGGACCTACTAGACAGCTGCGTTATGTAGGTCGCTTGGGAATCAGGTGAAATGCAATTCAGGTCGTTCGGATACTTTTGAGCATGACTGTACATAAAATGAGAAGTTAAATATGAAATGTTTTCACCAATAGCGAAATGCTGGAACATTAATTGACGATAGAATTGTTTTTGCCTGACTGGGATTCGAACCCAGCATCTAGCACCGTCGTTTTGTAGCCAGGAACAGACGATAAATAGCTATTGTTGGTTCACCAGTAGCAAGATGGGAGCATGTTTAGCTAGACATCAGGCGACGAAAAGTTCTGTGCTGAATGGAATTCAAACCCCGCACACGTGGTCATGAAGAAACTTTAACTATCAAATTATTTTCCAATAATAGCTCGGAATGGCATGTTTGTACTTTCAATGATGTGATGGAAAATACTCTGCTGGCTAGAAGTTGAATCCACAACATGTCGTCAATGGTGATCACAACGAACACAACGTCAAACCCAAATCCGTTTTCACCAGTAGGATGGAGAGGAATGTTTGAACTTGAAAAGATGTAAGGAAACGTTTGATCTTATAATGTTGTGATATAAACCTCATCATGTGGTTGTGAGTTGAAACGAACATGTTACAGCTGACAACGCACGAAGAGACGATGAAAATGCAACTACTTGTCACCAGTAGTTCGGAGTGCACATGCTAGAGCTTGAAATGAAATAATGAATATTTTGTGCTGATCAGGATTCGAAACCAGATAGGTGCCTTTCGTGGACGCCTAGAAGAGTTTTCAATCTTCGGAAACACAGTGAAATCGAATTCTAATCCCAGACCAGCACCACAATTTTCAACGTCTCAGTTTCAAATAAGGTAAGAGCCTTGTGAACTTACATGGCCATTGGTTCATTAAATGAAATACGTTTTCTAGTTTACGACGGCTTGCTGGTGACAGAGTCTCTGTCACAGCTCAAACGAATGCCCAGTCGGCAGCGAAGGGATGTTATCTTTACTGCGGATATTGAACTACGGAGCTTACTGGCGTTCTGCACTTGGCGTTACTAGGGGTTAAGGAGAGCTACTTGTGTGTGTTAAAAATCTACGCCTGACGTGAGATGTGAACCTACACGTTTTACATATCAATACAAGATTAATCCACAAGACCACAGAACCCCGTGCCAAGCATATAATTATGAATTGCAGAGTATTTATTTAGATGTAGATGCAGATGTCAAGGGACGCGTAACAGGAAGGAGGGCGGGATCTGGGAATGGATAGAAGTGTAGAAGTGCAAAATATAAGCGTGAAATGCTTGCAAAGTATTGCTTACTTGGATGTGTGCCACAGTTCGTTTTATCTTAGGACCGAGAGATAAGGAAGGACTGTCCTCAGAACGAAGAATGGGTTATAGGGAATGGGAGATCAAAGAATACGATTTCATAGGTGATGAGAGGAATGATAGAGAGTAAAGACAGCAGCAATTAAAAGAGAAAATGTAGCGTCATTGGAAACCGCTAGATTTGTTCACAAAGTTTTGGGGGAGTGTAATAGAAGGGAACTTGCGGCGATAGTGTCAGAAAGAGAGTGTGTGAGAGAGAATAGAAGAGATATTAACAACGAGTAAACATAAATGTTCAAATGTGTGTGAAATCTTATGGGACTTAACTGCTAAGGTCATCAGTCCCTAATCTTACACACTACTTAACCTAAATTATCCTAAGGACAGATATACACAACCATGCCCGAGGGAGGTCTCGAACCTCCGCAGGGGCCAGCCTCACAGTCCATGACTGCCACGCCTCAACGTCTCAGTTTCAAATAAGGTAAGAGCCTTGTGAACTTACATGGCCATTGGTTCATTAAATGAAATACGTTTTCTAGTTTACGACGGCTTGCTGGTGACAGAGTCTCTGTCACAGCTCAAACGAATGCCCAGTCGGCATGTATTCATGGATGGAGGGGAAGAGAGAGACGTATTTGAAATAACAAAAAGTACTGTGACAGAGGACATCTACGCTGATTAGTTTGTAAGTATGTAGACAGGGTATAAATGAAACCAAAATAGAATACTTAACAAAGTGTATATTCAAAAGAAACCCACTTGAATTAAAAGGGCAACTCAAAGAAAGCTAACCCATATTGTATCCTTTCTGTTGCCACGCAATCTTCCACTACCTCCCAATGAGGAAAAATGACGAAAAAGAAGACATAACAAAACATTTTAGGAACTCTAATATTTTATCCAGAATCCTTCATTATTTTGTACTTCTATCACGCGTCTTGGCATAGAATGTATAAGCCGTCGGACGTAGCCTGAAGAAGCAACTTCCTCCCAGGCTTCCAAGACGCAGTCCCAAAGAGCGTCCGCAGTAGTTGGTTGGTTTCGTGGCCAGTTCTCTGATAATGCTCTGGCGACCTCAGCCCACTTGTTTTCCATGGAGTTCATATATGCCGCCCGTGGCGGCCAGTCCATTAGTTGACGCCAATCGTGGAGAGCCGCTGCTGAACAAATGCTGACTTGTGAATGGGAGAATGGTCCTCTTCCAATGTGAAGTCCCCTTCTGCGTACAGCATTCGCACTAACGGAAGCATCACATTTTCCAATATGTGGGCATACTGCGCGCTGTCCAGAGTTCCTTCTATCCTGTGAAGAATTCCCGCCCCTCTCTCAGAATTCCAACCCCAGCAGGTAACAGATAGCCGGCCACTTCTTCTCCTCGTGGTTACATATTTGCGTCGATTGCGAGTCCCTTGCGGCCTGTAAACGATTCGTGGACCGTCGTTATTGGTGGTAAACACCTTCTCATCAGTGAAAATGACGTTGTCCCACGACGCCCTCAGACGGAGCTCCGCAAATGCTAGCCGGTATAAAACGTTGTCTTCGCTGAGCTCTAGTTTCACGGCGGATCGTCGTGCATGCAGTACAGCGTCCCTCAGCCTTCGGCGAATCGTGTCACTGGAGCCGGGGAAGTTGGTCTCCCACCGCAACTGCTTCGCGTTCAGAAAGGGATTTTATCTGCTCCTAGACACTAGGTCCCTCTCTTTCTGCTGTGAGATCACTCTCTTCCTGCCTGAGCCAGGAGCCCTGTTCGTGGTGCCTCTTTCAAGGCAGATCCTCCACCATCTCGTTGCAGTAGCATGTGGTACGCCATACCGTCTGCCAGCTTCTCTGATGGAACATCCTCCTTCCTCAATGAGAGCGACGACTCTACCTCTTCCGGCCAGAGTGGCCGAGCGGTTCTAGGCGCTTCAGTCTGGAACCGCACGACCGCTACCGTCGCAGGCTCGAATCCTGCCTCGGGCATGGATATGTGTGATGTCCTTAGTTTAGTTAGGTTTAAGTAGTTCTAAGTTCTAGGGGACTGATGACCTCAGATGTTAAGTCCCATAATGCTCAGAGCCATTTGAACCATTTTTTGTCTCTACCTCGAATATACCTCTCCCAGTGAGCCATTACGGCAGACAGCCTGATGTGTATTCCTTCTTGCCGCTCTTATACTGATTCCAGGAGAGGAGGTAAACATATTTACGTCAAACGGAGCGGCAGAGGCAGAGACATACGGCGCAGCCGTGCTGGCTCGTCCCGGGCTGTTGGCCTACCAACGTCACCGCCAGCTCCCTCGCGTTTCGCCTCGGCCAGCCTGGCTGGCCCGTAGCTCGCGAGCAGCGGCTAATACAGACCCGGGCCGCATGGCCACGATCACCCCTTGAAGGATCAAAAGTTACACCTAACCTACCCAAGTCTGTAGTACAAACTAACGCAGCTACAGCTATTATGCTATAACATGTGCAGGCACACCTACAGTTGACTATTTATTCAAATATTTGACGAACAATACTTTCAAACAAACATTTATTTTAAACATAGCTACCCCAAAATATTTCACCTAGCTAGCAATAGCATGACGCAGGAAACTATACTTTCTTGTAAGCGCTGTGCATTAGATGTAGCCTTAAGAAAACCTGTATTCAACCACGACAACTAAGCGGAATGTAAAAGTAAACAGGTTTGGCGGCAGCTTCTCCAAATAATAGTATATACTTAGTATAGAATACACGTTTTGTGCTCTTATAACATGTACTCAGTGTCTCTAAAACAATACGTGCTGCACGACGGAAATTACTTTCTGCTGAGGCACTTCATTTACATCTCAATGATACACGAACACTAGAGAACATTGCTCTTTACGGCAGTCAATCCACTTGTAAATTAACATCATGATATCGCATATATTAGGCAACACGTTACTAGGGGCCTTAAGGTTAGCAACTAAACATGCTACTCCTAGCTACTACTGAATATGAAGTTGATTATTAACGTGTCTTCATAACCATGTGCGCGGCGTTCGACTCTCAGTCAGCATAGACGTTTCCGTCACCTTATTTCTAGATAAACGTGTGCATATCTCGCTGATGGTGGACCAACGTTGGACATTTCTCGTCTCTTCCTGGTTAGACAACGACGGTGGTAGGCGCCGGGTTCGAATCCGGTCAGGCAATACAACTTCAGTAGTCATTTAAGGTTCCAACCGTACTACTGGTGACAAACTGGGATATCTACATTCTGATTTTACGTACTTATTCAACAATCCGATTAGGTGCTGGGTTCGCATCCTTGTCCCCAGCACTACATGATGGCATTACAATTTTAAACATGTGCATCCTTTATTCCTTGACAGTGCAACACTATACAACGTCTTTCGAGGTTAATTACCAAGAAGGTAATTGTCATGTTAGGGTTACTGCTTTCGTACAAACATTATGGTCATTTACGTTCAAGTTGAGAATTGATAACTGATACTGGTGCAAACCTCAATATTTGACGTCTCTTTCTGCCTAGTGATCGAGTCTCGATAAGGAACAAACCTTTGCTTGATTAACAATGGCTTTACGTTCTGGGTTTGCATCCAGATCCAGAACGAAGACGTTGGTCATGTCATTTAAAGTACAACTTCGTGTACAAGTAACTGTTGATGAGTAATGTGAACAATGATATTACTTGTGATTCGCTGTTAATGTTGGGATTTCCGTAGAGTGGTTGCCGCCGTTAATCACGTTTTCTTTTAACTGCTTAGTATTACATAAAGTTGATGCGAAACCACTCCCCGTTGAACGTTGAACGACGTTCAGCATATATTGGGTAAACCTTTTAGACAGCAAAGAACCTGTTTCCAATCGCCATACAACTTTATAAATCCATATACTGTCTCAAATATTTAATTGTGCCTAAGGATTACTGAACGATTTATGTGACAAAACTAGTTGTCCCATAACATTTGAAATGTCACTTATTGTAATTAAGTTTAGTGTACAAACGTTAAGGACTGTCTGATCTCTTCTGTACTATCGTGGTGTTACTTTACATGTGGACGGACTGTCATAAAGACCGGTGTTCTCTAGTAGTCTCTAGCGGTACCCATTGTGTATCTTACAAGGACTGTACTGTGGAGGGTTGTGACTATGTGCAGCACAGATATGCTATGTTGGTTGCATACATTCAGGTGCAGCCTACACGTTGGAATTCAGGGGTGACCCTCTTTTTTTGCTGTCGAGTGTACGTATGAATTAGGTTATTCCTAATCATTTTCCTTTATAACCAGCGCAGAAACTTCTCACACATTACTCGTTTAGTAGATAAACATTAACACTAGTAGTTTGCACCTCTGAAATCGTCGCACGAAGTGCACACCAGGGTCACAGTATTTGCTGGAAAAATTATTTGAAAATAGAATATTTTATAACGAAATTTTACTCTCATGTACTAAACTCACTTTTTTTCACCTCTCTCATGTACGTTTTCAATCGATATTAATATTAATAAATCCCAAATTTGAGACAAAGAGAAACTGTGATGGAAACTTTTTATTGAAGGAACCTGAGAGTGATCCGGATCTAAAGACTTCATTTGTAGGCTGATTAGATAAAGACCCTATTAATTTAGAGATCTGCACAAATTATACAAGTATTTTGAGGTGTTCTTAGTTATTCATAAATCCATTCATTAATTATTTGCACATTGTTGCAAGACGAACTACAATGTTATCGGCAGCTGGCAGGCCTGAACAATTAGGGACAGCTGTACTCCAGTCTTCCACCCTCATCGTGGACGACTTTTTTTTTTTTTTTCATCGCTGTCTGAATATTCGGTAGACTGGTCATCTTCACCATTATCCGTAACTGCTGCAGGAGTATCAGCTTCAGAATCACTTCTGTCATGAAAGTCATTACATCACTTTCTGAACTGAGTTCTCTTAGCAGTTCTTCCAGTATAGGCGTTCCGTTAGTAAAATGTTATTCCTAAAGCCATTTTCACATAAATGAACTTCACTCGCAGCGACAGAACAGTTACACAATGTGTAATCCAGGCTCACTGTGACCTTTGAAAAATATATCTGTTAAGTTAATTAAACAAAAGTGTCTCAACGTCGAACGGCCATCCTCTACTAGATATTACTCTATGCTGAGCTTACATTGGTGGCAGTGGGCTGTGTATTTGCAGTGGCGCATAGATAGTTATAAACGAAGAACTCCAGGGTCAGAGAAAGCCCGGTGTACATTTCTACGGTTAATGTAAATTCAGCGTACAGTTTAAATGGATCAGATTATATTTATTGTCCACCAGTTTTCACTAGAATCTTCATACCTGAACGACTCTTAGAGAACGTCTGTTTGCATGGCGTGCGGTGCTGGGTGCAGATGAATGTTCCCTCAACAATTCAGTTCTACCGTTGCTTAAAATTCAATTCTGTAAGTTCCCAATGTCGTGACCGGCTTCGAATTAGTAGGTGTTCAATACTGTACCTCTATATTTGCTGTTCCTAACAGAAGGCGATGTTCACCGAATCGGAGGACTACTATAGCTGAAAAATGATAAGGTAGGAAATCGGTCATGACATAGTTGAAGAATCTGTCCCGACGTTTCTTAGAAACATTTTATGGAAACCATAGAAAGCTGCATCCTGAAAGCTAGTCAGTACTCCAAAACGCTGCTCCTCCAGAATACGAGTCCTATTTATTATTAATTGCGATACCTCACTATACAAAAACTGGAAGATGCGAAGGGAAATTTTAATGTGTGGGTAGCGTCTCATTAACTATGTTACGAGAAACCGGAATAGTCTGAGACAGTTTTCAGGGCTCTGACGTCCACTTAAGTCGTCTTCTGACATATTTACTCCCGAAACGGCAATCATAGGGTGACACACTGAAGTGACTTATGTCCACCATTTTTTATGAGCTTATGGGTCAAACGAGATGGATAGTATCGATAACTTCAAATTTCGCTGTCACACTGCAGCATGAGTCTAGCACTAGACTCTCAGTACTTCTCTCACTGTATGTGGAAACCTTGAAATAAGATCGGACAACGTCCCAGCAGATGAAGGGACTCGTCCTATTCCAGTGACTTTGCAGAATAAGTCGACATAAGATACTTGCTGTTGAGGCCTACAGTAACGGCTGTACTACGATTTCCATTCGGCCCTGAGATCAGCCATCCCATTACTTTCCGCACTTCACATTCAGAAGAAAACAGACTGGGTAACCGAAAACGCATCGGAATGCACTGCTGCGTAAGGATTCTCAATCTGCGACAGAGGCGGCTGAGCTGTCACAGCTGTACATGACAGGAGTGGCCAACACAGCTTTTAGCTGTTAGCGGGTAGGCACCAACTTACCCTTGATCCGCGCACAGCCAAGAAGCGTTACATTTGAGACAGAACGAATTACACACATGAAAACCCGTAACATCTGGCTGCGCCTAAGAAAGTAGTTAAAGTTTGTTGACGCTCTATAATGGCAAAGCAAATCCTCTACTGAGTTATGTTTCTACTGCGTACAGTTGCTTCGTTGTGCTCTTACACACACGTAGGAAATGCATACCTTTCATTTCGAACAGCATGTATTGTATACAGGAACGCACATCTTATTACTGAAATACTGTTGACCAAATATTTGCTTGATCTTGAGTAAGGTACTTAACAGTACATCTTCCACATCCGCAGTCGTTAAAATAACGCGTATACCAGGGAAATTAACACAGAATCTATGTATATCGATTGAAAGCACCCATCACAGATATTAAACGAGAGACGCAATTGCGGCACGAGAGATTTTTAGGTAATTTTAATCACATTTATCATATGTGTCTCATACATCTAAGTTATTGCTTTTCGACATCAACTGTCATAAAGTTACCTACATGTTGAGGAATGCACGTGATGCTGAAAAGCACAACAAAGAGAGAAATGAAAGTTAAAAAATAAATATGTATTTCCACCTTTTACGATGTACAACAAACAAATGCTAAAATGCAAAACTTCGTTGCAAGTTGCAATATGTTTAATTTCAGCCTATAGACTTCCCAGATCTATTGAGTATTGATAAAGACTTGCCATCACATGTCTCTCAGTTGCGTAAGGTGTTAAATAGCTAATGACTAGATATTTAAAGCCTCTAGCCTCGCCTTATACGTGCTTTATTTAGGTTGAACTAATCCAATGTAGGTGATGAAGTCTCACACATCACGTGTTGAACTGCACAACATCGTTGGTACAGCAGATGAATGTGGACGTAATTCCATTCCGAACAGGTTTCAAGTTTCATAAGAAAACAGCTCGAGGCACAACATTAGTCTCTTCACAGACACTAAGTCGTCTTCACCATCCATCACGTCAATATTCAACTCATAGCTATAATTTCGCCTCTCTATTGGAACAATGTTTCATCTTTAGCTTATATATCTGAGAGCTGGTTCTTGGGACTGTGGGTGGCGGTTCCTGTGCAACCTACCGGCTCCGATGTGATGTCTCTAGGTGTGATGACTTAACGTGTATGTTTAATGGCATTTACTACTTTCCATTCCTGTCCTCCATGAGACTTTGTGGCCACTGCCAGTCGGTTAGCGATGGCTGTATAGAGCATGCACTCATGTGACCGTGCTTCTGAACAAAGTGAAACTTTATGCAGCTGTTACTCTCTCCTCTAATAGTTTTCACGAGCCACAAAGTATAGGAATTTTCATATGACGGTGAAAAGCATCCTGTGTTACCTATTCTACATTCCTGTGCTGATGCTACAAACTTTCGGGGGTGATGGAGATGGGTAAAAGTATCAATCCGAGTTAAAGGACCCTGGTCTGGATACCTTAGAGTCGTATTGTATTGAATTGTATTGTATGAAACTGGGGACCTAGAAACGACGGAGAGGCTTCGTCCCAGCCGTAGCCCTCAGTGGTACAGAACCCCACAACAGGCTACAGCAGTCCACTATCCCCACCGCCGCCTTCGGGTTGTTGTGTGGTTCGGCCCCCAGTGGACACCCCCCCCCCCCCCCTACGCCTCCGGGACCGTCTCACACCAGACGACTGTAACCCCAATGTTTGAGTGGAAGAGTAATTAACGCATACACTGAGACAGAATAAGGGGAACCAGCCCGCATTCGCTGAGGCAGATGGAAAACCACCGTAAAAACCATCCACAGGCTGGCCGGCACACCGGACCTCGGCACTAATCGGCCGGACGGATTCGTGCCGGGGACCGAAACGCCTTCCCGCCGGAAAACAGTGCGTTCGATCGCACGGCTAGCCGTGGGGACTTTAGAATCGTAAGTTATAAGCGAAAATATTTCTGATACCTCCGACAGTGAATCTCTTAACTTCGAGCTCTTTGCTTTCAATATTTAGGAAGGAGGCAGTATGGACCAATACACGAAAATATTTCCAGGGTTCTAAAATACGTACTTTCAGAGGTATGTTCACCTGTTCAGTTGCAGAGCAGCGTTTCACAGTAGCGAAGACTGGTAAGTGCTTATAGCTCTTAAAGTATCCATTCTAGAGCCCATGTTTGCTGCGCATGTTTTCTTCTTTTGATCCGTACTACCTCCTCCCAAAATAATGAAAGCAAAGAGCATACTGTTTCACAGTAATATGAACGAGTGCTCATACTCTTCAGGTACGCACTTTAGAGCCTATGTTTACTAGACGTGTTTTCCTTGTTTTGGTGCAAGAAACCTATCCTCTAAGTCTGTAAAGGGAATTTAGTTACATCCTGTGTAGAGTCAACCATCTGTCACATGAAGTGTTACCATCTTGGTGTTTATAAGAGGGCTTAACAGACGACAAAGCCCTTTGCTCCATATAATAAGGTAGCTCAGTCTGCTCAAAAAGATGCATCTAGTCATTCCACAGAATGATAGTGCGCTGTATTGCCTATCGTGCTGCATTTGTTGCTACATGTGAATAAATAACCAGTGATCGAAGTAGGCTCCATGGAAATATAGACGAACTGACGAAAGTTTCGTCTCCTGTACTGGATGAGTGTCATATACATCAAATGTGGATGAAATTTCATGGAAGATGTAAGAGTTTTTAAAAACATAATTTTTTCTTATCTTCTTACATCATATACGGTGGATGGCAGTGAAGTAAGTGAAGCCTATAGCCTATAGCGTCTGTGTTTAACTATAGTGAGATGTAATATCTCAACATCTGGCCAGTGGCTGTGAGAGAGGGCGGTTTTGTTATGGGGTGGTGAGGCCCTGTAAGCGGTTGGAGTTTGTAAGGTGTGTTGGGGTAGACGAGGATCGCTGAAGCAGATGCGAAGTCGTCGTTGGGTGTACGAACGTACTGTGCTATTTGAATTGCGAAATTTCAATTAAATCTGTTGAAATTCAGGAGAACTGAACGTGGAGGGCTTCCACCCGATACCTTCCTTCTGTGATAGCATTTTAAAATTTAGTGTAAGTACCATATTGTTTGAAATTATTTAATCCTTAACTGCGATGAAGAAATGAAAGATTTTAAGAAAATTAGGCGTGACGGGGTTGAGCCCACAGCCATCTGACTTCAAAGTGTAGAACAGTTGGTTGGGTGTGAAAGTGGGGGTTGCAGTTAGGTGTAATGCGTCATTTCTATTGCAAACCTTCAACATGGCAGTGTTCATACCCAGCAATTTCTCATTAAAAAGATGTTTGACAGTTGGGTAATCTTTTGCAATCTTATGAACTTGGACTGTCTTACGACACTTGAGCTAATTATTATCTTGGTTTGCATCATGGTTGTTTGTTTATGACGTGGAATGTCTGCCTAGAAATGAAAGTAGAATAGGAGAATTAAGGTATGGTTTTGGTTTGCACTAGATCATGGAAACTATCCCTACTCGATACTTCATTTTCTCTCGACCTTTGTTATAGAGATTTTCCCACAGTTAACGTACTTGTGACCGTAAATTACACTTCATTCCGAGAGTACTTCCCCGTAATTGAGCAGGACGAAACGAGAATGCAAATATTTACAATGATTACGGAAATACTTCGTTTTAGCAGCTTTGACGGCCCACCCAGCAGTCCAATACTATTAATGTTTGACTGTTAAGAATTACATTCTACCAGTGAATTACTTTTGTTGGTCTGAAAATTTGAAAGCAGAGGTTGCTATAGTTTTACAGCAGTAATGCGAGACGCCATATAAAGCAGACAGTGTGTCCATTACAGAACACTCCGCGTAAACGTGCTGATTTCATGCCGGGAACTGTGCTCACGAGGGGGTTGGATGCTGTTCTTTTCAACGATTTAATTGAAATCGGGGGTGGTGTGATAGCGTCCCGCTATCGCGTCGTCTAGGCTTAGCGCACGCGAACGGCCTATTGTTCGCAGCCTGGGGGAGCGGCGATTCTGTGTTGTCGCGGTGTGTGTGTCGCCAGCAGAATTCACAGTTCGTTATGCGCTTAATCGACCATAACTGTGTGCAATTGAGTTTCTTAATTGGATTACAATAGAAAGACCTAGTGTAGGGGAACTGAGAAGAGAACCGAAATCCGTTTGTCTTTGTGTGGATACTGCATCTATGCAGGAATTACGCTTGCCTGAATATAATAAAATTTTGTTTGCGGCACAGCTGTGCCCAAAATAACTTGAGTTGCGTGGGGTGGACTCCTTCTGGGATAATCTCATCTGCGTCGGCCGCTTCGTCCCCCGTTAAGTTCTTTCTCGTGTCCGCAGCTCCCTTGCCTGTCCTCTCTCTCTGCTATTCATACAATTTTCACATCCTTTCCCACGCACAAAAGGGCTATTTAAGCCCTTGTCGCACACGTCACTGTCTGTGGCGGTGTCCTCTCGCTAAACAGAATTTTCGTCAGCGTACTCAAAAATCTTTTGAAGGAGGTATGTGAAAGTAGACCAGCGAGACGAAAATCATAATCTCTTTATTGCGATGACCACATAAAATGCTTAATACAGCCGTTTTCTCTTTAATTTGGCGATGCATTTGCAGTTGCTATAAAACTGTGTTGAAGCGTGTAGATGTAAAAGGCTTTCAAGTGCGAATTAAGACTTACAAAAGACGTAAGATTTGTAATTATTGCTTAAAGTCAGTGAAATGGCGAGGATTTGAATTTGATTCAGTTCCCTGTACGCGGAGGGGATAGTAAATAACATTTTCACTCACCACCCGTCCACTGTCCCACTAATTTTGATCATAATATTACTCCAAACGTGTTTGGAAAATCAATAAAAAACTTTCGCGGAATAGTAATCTCATCTCTTTCATTCAAGAAACCAAACGAGACCCTTAAATCCTCTGTTGGTGTGCATATAGAAATGTTTATGCAAACATTTTAGCATTCAGCTCTTCGAATCATGCTGAAATATTGACATTAGGTAACTATTTTTGTCAGTAGTGTAACTCTACGAACATCGAAGAACGCTGTAAGAAATTAAACAGCATCAAAATCAATTTCACTGCTGTGGTGGAAACTAGTGTACTATAGGAAAAAATTGATTTAATTTGAAAAAATTTCTTTTCCACTCATTTCTGCACCATAATATATGTGTAAAAAATGAAAGAATTTTAGTAAGTTTTTTTCTGCTATACATTTAAAATCTGCCTTTTCCTTTTAACGCTCTTAAAAAAGTAAGCTTAGATTTTCTTTTTACTCTTATGGACTTCGGTCGGTCAAAACGAAACACTTATAGGATGACTTTGTTGTCCGTCTGTTAAGACCATTTTCCTTGTGTACGGGTAGAGGTAGCAGCTTTAATTTATATCAAATACTAAGGTCTGCGGTCCCTTGGCGGTGTAAAAAATTTAAGTTTCTAAGTCAGTGCAGTCAAAATATAAGACTATTTGTGTCACATATTTTGATACTCGGAAACTCACTCATCACAACCCGTTGATGAACCACCTGTATACAAAAATAAAACTGTATGGAACCCTCGGAGCGCGAGTCCTACTGGCACGATCTGTTTTTTTCTTTCTTTTTTAGTTTTAAATTGTCTCATTCCAAATCCTGTAAATGCACATGACAGTTTCATATTAATGTCACATACACCTCTGTAGACTCAAGTTATCATTTGACTCCTAAAAGCTGTAGAAATATATTTCCTTAATGTTTTTTTAAACATCCTTAGATACGAAATTAAACTTTGCAGCTGTAATCAGATACAATTTTAGCCTATAAAATAGTAAACAATGAAAAATCCAGGATGGAATGTAATAATATTATGAAAAGGATAGTTGCTACTCACCATATAGCGGAGATGATGTATCGCAGATAGGCAGAACAAAGAGACTGTCACAAAACAAGCCTTCGGCCAACAGGGCCTTTGTCAAAAATAGATAACAGGCACACACACATCGAAACTCACACATACATGACCGCTTTAGCTGCCAGAGACTGTGGTCATGTGTGTGTGAGTTGTGTGAGATCCGTTTGTGTGCGTGTGTGTGTGTGTGTGTGTGTGTGTGTGTGTGTGTGTGTGTGTGTGTGTATGTGCCTGTGTTGTGTAGTCTATTTTTGACAAAGGCCTTGTTGGTCAAAAGATTATTTTGTGACTGTCTTTTTGTTGTAGCTATCTGCGACTCAGAATTTTCACTATATGATGAGTAGCCACTATCCCTTTCATAATATTGATAGAAAATAGCAAAATGTATTCAGTTTTGCACCGGACACTCGTAAGCAATTCCTCTGGCTTTGTGTACTATTACTGGTGTAACTGTGTATTATTGGAATATTTTCTACACCTTACGACAATATCTACAGTGATATTTGAGCACGCAGTCCAGCTTCCGCCTACCCTCCTCGGCCTACACCTCGTAAATGCGTTCCCCGAGTTGCTTGCGTTCACGATGTAATTGTACGTTAACGTCCTAAATTTTTCGCTGTAGTGTTTATCGAATTTTTTCATGTACTTTGTGAAAAATTTCGTTTAAGAATATCATTTTCTGATGACTACCTATCACTAAATAATACGACGCCCGTCTCAGAGCTTGAGATGCCCCAATGTGTGAGTAAAAATTTCCAAAATACGAAATTCGATGACATAATGTGGAGACAGCAAGTTGCAATTGTCGTAGAAGGATTAGGTTCTTAAGCTACTTATTAAACACAAAACGTGAGGATCTGGCCATTACTGTAATGAAGAACGCTGCACTTCGGGAGACAATCCTTGACAAGCGTCACAGTGGTGTTGAAGTCGCCAGAAGCACATAACCTAGTTCTACTCTGTTTCATTCTACGATGAAAAATGTGGATGTAGAAGTGAAAGTGCCAATATACGTTGTCTTTAGGACAACTGAATGTATTGCTGATGTTGTGGCCACTGCTGCTCATACTGCAGCTGTTAATGCTTTATCTCTTTATGTAGCAGCAGCAGTTATTGCCGGTACAGGCAATTTTATTGCTCTGTATGTTTCTGTTGATGTCCTGCTGTTTTCAGGAAGGCTGCTCCAGTCATTGTTAAGGCACACACTGAAATGGTGTTCTTAAGCTAAATATAAATACCGAGATCAGTCTCTGGTGCAGTAAAATAGAATGTATAAACCATACAGTTCATAATAAATTAAGAGAAACACTGACAGATTTTAAATACTCACGTACACACATAGAAGCACAGGTTGCTGACGAAATATTCGTTCAAAAAGTAACATCCCAATAATAATTCAGCTGGACGATACTCAGCTGTGCAGAACATTTAATCCATGCACACCTCCAAGACATCCCACCAAGTAGGGCTATGCTGTCAGTCCCGTCTCAGAGGCCAGTACAATCTCTGGGGCTGGGTTTATATGTCATCTACTGAATGAGAATGGGCTGTAGCACAAGGTGAACATTAATAAAACCGACAAAATACAAGGACGGATTCCCAACTCGAAATGGGAGGAAAACTGTCCGACGATCATGTGCCCGGAAATGCGTGTTGCTATAGTAAATGGCGCTGAGGAATGGAAGTCTCTCTGACGAAGTGCCATATAATCCTTCCGTATTGCAGGCTGTGTGACTGACGCACCGTACTGTAAATAGCAGAATGGTCCGGTATTCATGTCAGGAGCAAGCCGACACGGTGTTTGTGGGAAACTAAGCAGATGGAAACCGTCTAGAGGCAGCAAGGTTCCACCAATACAAGTATTCTCACGGACAGCAACAACATCACACATTTCAAGGCCTTTTTGGGTGTTTGTGTGATTGTGAGCCCTTGCAGTGAGACGAACGTGCAGGAAGGTGGCGGACTCTGCGCATACCAGATTTGATGGACCGTGCTCTACAGGATACTGAGACGAACCTTATTGTAGACTCCAGGTAGTAGGCCAGCCAACGTGGTGTAAGCCGCAGTACGATTATGGGTATCCCGCCTGACAACAGCTACTGTCTGTATCACTTGCAATGAGTGCAAGGGTTGTCAGCAGCGGGTTTCCCTCTATGGGAAGGATTTTGTTGATGGTTTTTGTATGAGACTACCACAATCGTAGGGTTTATATCATCGGTCCTCTTTACCGACGTGTGAACGCGTGCACAGCTCTCAAGAAGGCCACTTTGAACACATTTTATGACGTGAATGCGATGCAGTTCTGTACTGTGTTCCGGAACGATTTATTGTCGTTGCACACACACCGTCCATTTCCGAACACATGTTCATAGGACCTTTCCTCCTCTAATTACAATCAGGAATCCGTCCCTGCAATTTGTCGGTTTTATTAATGCTCACCCTTTACCAGAAACAGGCAATAATTCAGTTTCTGAACAGGACCAATTTAAGTATGACTTGAGTATTGGGTATCACAAGATTTTATTTTTAAATTCATTACGATACTTAGATTAATGAATATTAAAAGTTGTAACTCGTTACATGAAGAGTCGCGCATTTTCAAGTGAGGTATGAACACTGACTTTTGAGTTCTACCTTAAAGCAAGCAAAATTTAATTTAATTCCTGGGAAAATGTACAAAAACCATTTGCGCTCGCCGGTACTCCTCAAGATGATAATTACATTAAACGAAAACTGAAACACTATCGTGTTCAAAATTAAAGCAAGAAACGGGAATTTTGCAAGTTAGCGTTTATTGTGCCATAAAACAGTATAAACAGGTGATAGTAAAGTAGAAACAATGTAAAGAACACAGAACGTAAGTAACTGCAACATGCATACCAGTAGACAAAATGTTCTTAGTTTTTTTTTTCAACTTAACGGATTTGCACATACGTTACAACAACTGGTTAACGTACTCAGTATGGGGTGTGACCACATCTGAAGGCAATGCAGACCTGACAACGACGGGGAATGTTTTGAATGATGTCATCCATCTCATGATGAGGTAATAACGCCCATTATTCCTGCAGAGTTGCTCGCAAGTGTTGGAGAGTGGTGGGTGAATGTTGACGTGGTGCAACCCGTGTCCCGAGTGCAACCCAGACATGCTCTATGGGAATCAGACCGAGAGAGCGAGAAGACTGTTTCTAAGAAAATATCAACCACCTGTGCTCTATGAGGTCGAGCATTATCGACCATCACTATCAAGTCTTGGCCCACAGCACCAAGCAACAACCGTACATGAGGTCCCAAGATATCGTCCGATACCCGACAGCAGTTAAACATTGCCGATTCACCGGTACAATTTAATGAAGAGGTGTTCGGGTGGGCAACATAATCCCTAACAGTATCATAAGGCATCATCCTTGATATCGGCTTTACCAATGTTTGGAACCCGAAATCGCGTTCCACGTTCCCTCCAGATGCGAATCCGTCGATAATCACTCTCCAGACCGAATCGGGACTCATCTGTAAAAAGAACATTGGCCCACTGTTTGACCGCCCGGTGGCATGTTGACAACTCCACCCTAGATGTTCCCTTTCCCACATACAGCATGTCTACTACAATAAAGGCCACTCTGCCGAAGCCTTCTGTACACAGTTTGCCTTGATACGACACGTCCAGTAGATGGTGCGAGGTCAGATGGCATTTGCCGTGCAGTACTAGGCGGTACTGCCGTGCCCTTACAGCCACATAACTGTCCTCTCTTTCTGAAGTCATACGTGGTCGGTCCTGCACTGGTCTTCGGGGTACAGTTTCGGTCTCTATAAAATGTCGCCACATCCGAGTAACAAAAAAACGATTCACATTAAGCCACTGGGTCACATCGGTCTGCGACTGTCCTGTTTCCAGTCTTTGTACAGCTCTCCACCGTAGATAGTCTGATAGGCGTCTTCTCTGTGCCATAATGCACCGTCTGTGACTCTGTACACAACGATTGCGGATGTGGGACTACGTGGCAAGTACTACTCCATTGGAAAGGTGCTTTGACATCATCGTTGACGTGGTTGTCATTTGGCTGGAATACCACCTTCCATGCAGAACACTATATTACAGACATCTGCTGACAGTCTGTATAATTACATCATGAATAAGAGAGAGGTCGGAGAAATAGCGGTTTGTTGCTTTAATTTTCAAAACCAGTATATATGCATAAGTAAACAAATGTAAATATCTGTGATCATTCATCAGTGCAAAAAGTAATGTCAAGGACGACATTAAAATTAGAATTAAAAGCGCAGATAAAAGTATTATTCCCAGTCATATGTTCTGAAGAGCTGAAATGTCTCTAAGGTAGCGCAGCATGGGAGGTTCTGATAATAGTTATACTTGTTGAATATTACTAATGGGAAGTATCACTGTAAAAACAGATACATTTCAGAAAACGTTTTTATATACGCGACAAAGATCATACATAGCTTTTAACTGTCTTGTTGTTGTTGTGGTCTTCAGTCCATAGACTGGTTTGATGCAGCTCTCCATGCTACTCTATCTTGTGCAAGCTTCTTCATCTCCCAGTACCTACTGCAACCTACATCCTTCTGATTCTGTTTAATGTATTCATCTCTTGGTCTCCCTCTACGATTTTTACCCTCCAAGCTGCCCTCCAATACCAAATTGGTGACCCTTGATGCCTCAGAATATGTCCTACCAACCGATCCCTTCTTCTAGTCTTGTGGTGCCACAAATTTCTCTTCCCCCCAATTGCATTCAATACCTCCTCATTAGTTACATGATCTACCCATCTAATTTTCAGCATTCTTCTGTAGCAACACAATTCAAAAGCTTCTATTCTCTTCTTGTCGCCGGCCGGTGTGGCCGTGCGGTCTAGGCGCTTCAGTCTGGAACCGCGTTACCGCTCCGGTCGCAGGTTCGAATCCTGCCTCGGGCATGGATGTGTGTGATGTCCTTAGGTTAGTTAGGTGTAAGTAGTTCTAAGTTCTAGCGGACTGATGACCACAGATGTTAAGTCCCATAGTGCTCAGAGCCATTTGAACCATTTCTTCTTGTCTCAACTATTTATCGTCCACCTTTCTCTTCCATATACGGCTACACTCCGTACAAATACTTTCAGAAACGACTTCATGAGCCCCCATCTTACTCTGTTACTCGCTCCTGTGAACGGGAACGCGTTATGCAGATCTTGGCGACTTCCTGACACTTAAATCTATACTCGATGTTAACACATTTATCTTCTTCAGAAACGCTTTCCTTGCCATTGCCAGTCTATATTTTATATCCTCTTTACTTCGACCATCATTAGTTATTTTGCTCCCCAAATAGCGAAACTCATTTACTACTTTAAGCGTCTCATTTCCTAATCTAATTCCCTATTTAACTGCCTTATAATATTAGAAATGAAGCTCCACGTTTCTTCGAAACTGTGAGCAAAGAGGAGTGAGATCTTGCTGAAAGAGGGAACGCAGAATTACAGCGACAGGAGGTCAAACTCATTACAACAAATGTTAACTTTATTTCATATATTGACTACTGTGTGATGGAGACGGAGTACCCAAAATTAAAAATTCGAAGCGCCGAGTGGAAAAATATATTGGCTCACTTTTTGCTGACAGTGTGTAGGTTTCTCTGGCGGCGGTTAACAGGATCCCCGGATCGGACGAGGTTACTACCACCGCAGAGGGCACGGCGAGCAATTGGAGGCCCGTATCGCTTACCGCCACCCCGCATGCGGTCATTCTCATTTGAACTTGGGACACCGCCTCGCTGGTCACGCCAGTAAATTGTACCACACTCCACTTTCCGGGCTCTGTGCTGTGGATGAGTTCACAATTCCTACTTGGCCACAGAGCTTCCTGTTTTAATGTTTGCCCGTGAAACAATGAATCAAAATCACTTACACCGCCGGCCCGGGTGGCCGAGCGGTTCTAGGCGCTACAGTCTGGAACTGCGCGACCGCTACGGTCGCAGGTTCGAATCCTGCTTCGGGCATGGATGTGTGTGATGTCCTTATGTTAGTTAGGTGTAAGTAGTTCTAAGTTCTAGCGGACTGATGACCACAGATGTTAAGTCCCATAGTGCTCAGAGCCATTTGAACCACCACTTACACCATCATCTCTCCATTGTTTTCTTTTGGGATGGTTAAGCGCGGAATTCAGAGCTTTGTGAGATAAGTTTGAGCCTTTTCCAATATTGCAAAGTTCCACTTTTTTTTATATTGACTACCTCTAGTTGTCTTGCGATCTGGCCTGTACAGTACCCACTACATGTTTCATTCAGAACTTTCACCTTGTAACTACTCCAAAAATGTTTGACCAACTTGCATATCGGGGATCATGAGTTGAATAAGACTCAAGCGGTGTCTGGATTTGAATACATTATTGAACAATAATCAAAATAAAGGTAACCTGTTCGAAAGTGAAGATCTCTGCTCATTTGTAACATCAGTATCTCCAGCTGAGTGACATCAATACATTGTTGCTCAGTTGCTGCTCAAGCTGGTCCAATCCTTCAACGACAGCCCTCCTGGAGTCATCCTGTTTGCGAGGTTCGATCCTGTGATGTTCGACAAGTTACATATTCCATTCGGTTGATTTTTGTCTCCGGAAGCAAGGAGTTAAGAAGTTGGATGTGATTTGCCCTTGCATTATGGTCACGAAATACCGTGCGTCCCCGAAATTTTAACTGGGCGCTGGAGAAAATGATAGTGAATCCTGCTCTGACACTGCGCAGCACTCAAAATATCTTAAATAGTGGCGATAGGCATCACACGGGCAAGAAACATGACCTTCGCGCTGAAATCGATATGTATTATCAGACACAGTAAAAATCGAAGAATAACCTTAACTCAAGCAGCGACAGCTGCACCCTGGTGTAAGTTGAATGCTACCGCCATGCTGCAGCGGAACTCATTCGCTGCTGAAGTACTAGTTATTCTTCGTATTTTACATCATGTGTTAATACTCATCGGTGAAAAATTGTACTAGACTAATTTGAGACAGCTTTGTCGAATTGGCACCTAAAATTCTGCTTTAAAAATAATTTTGTCTGTAACGGAAAGCAACCCGACGCATTCCGTCGACGCTGAACATCGCATGGAAAACGTGGTTGGTGTGACTGCTGCTAAACTTTGAAAAATCAAATTGCAAATGTACGTCGGAACACAGAGATAATGCGATGACGACTCTTAGGAGGGAAACCTGGTATATTCACGGTCGGTGTCCGTAAAAGTTGTGGACAAATGTACACTTCTTTCGATAACTGCCTTGTAAAGGTGGGTCTGTGGGATGGTATAACGGGAGCATCGCAGTAAAGGGTGGGTGAAGTCTGCTGGATCGAGCTGGTGAGCTTCATAATATATGGTGATGGCTTGCTGTGCAGGTGTGCTGCGTAGTGTCCGTGACAGTTCCCATTGCTGACATTATATCGCAACTAGTAAGTGCGTAGTGTAAAACTGTTGTGTACGTAGTTCAGCGTACACAACTTTCCCACAAGAGCGCGCCCCGCTAAGCACAACAGCGCAGGCGCAGGGCTCGTCCGTCTACGCACTACCAGATGGCGCTGTCTTACAGACGGACCAAATTCTGCTTCCGCCGATCTGCGTATTAATATGTAACGCAGCCAATGAGATTTCTGCTAACGTAGAACCTTTTCTCCTCGCGGATCACACTCCCGCAGTGATACCTGAACGCTCGAGGTATTATAACGAGTGTACAGACCTCCGATTAGTCAGTCTGCATTAGTCTGCTTTTGTCTGTACCAGTCTATAGTCAAGTTTCAGTCTGCGCCTAATAAGATTACCATATTCCTGTACATAGTCATGAAGATAAATGTATAGACACTTTGTCAAGTATCAGAGATATGTGAGAATAAGATTAACGTACCAAAACCAAAGGAACTTCAGATTGTCAGTGGTAAACAGCATCCAGAATCAAGTTACGTAATGCCTATGCTTTTTATTATTTTAATAAATGTGTGTGAAAATTAATCAAGTTCTGTTTGAAGTTGGAAACCATCAATCTGCTACTCTAAGCGTGCAAGTGGCATTTCTATCGTCTGACCTAACGGCAGAAGATAAACACGCCACGATAAGACCATGAGACATATTGCTGACACTCGCCTACTTCGTTAGAGCGACAAGTCAAATAATCTGATGGTGTGTGTACCGAAGGTCTTACAGTGCGCACACCACAAAAACATTCCGTCTGTTGGAAATGTATATCAGCATTCAGACGAAATGTCACCGTTTCCGTAGTTTAAAAGAATCACCGGCACATTGTCTTCATGAGAAAGACTCCAGAATGTCCTTTGCCTCACCATAGCTTTCTCCCACCGTGGTACAACAACAAAGCTAGGAAACTACTGCGAAAGCAAAGAGAGCTCCACTCCAAGTTTAAACGCAGCCAAAACCTCTCAGACAAACAGAAGCTAAACGATGTCAAAGTTAGAGTAAGGAGGGCTATGCGTGAAGCGTTCAGTGAATTCGAAAGTAAAATTCTATGTACCGACTTGACAGAAAATCCTAGGAAGTTCTGGTCTTATGTTAAATCAGTAAGTGGCTCAAAGCAGCATATCCAGACACTCCGGGATGATGATGGCATTGAAACAGAGGATGACACGTGTAAAGCTGAAATACTAAACACCTTTTTCCAAAGCTGTTTCACAGAGGAAGACCGCACTGCAGTTCCTTCTCTAAATCCTCGCACAAACGAAAAAATGCCTGACATCGAAATAAGTGTCCAAGGAATAGAAAAGCAACTGGAATCACTCAATAGAGGAAAGTCCACTGGACCTGACGGGATACAAATTCGATTCTACACAGAGTACGCGAAAGAACTTGCCCCCCTTCTAACAGCCGTGTACCGCAATTCTCTAGAGATACGGAGGGTTCCAAATGATTGGAAAAGAGCACAGACAGTCCCAGTCTTCAAGAAGGGTCGTCGAGCAGATGCGCAAAACTATAGACCTATATCTCTGACGTCGATCTGTTGTAGAATTTTAGAACATGTTTTTTGCTCGAGTATCATGTTGTTTTTGGAAACCCAGAATTTACTATGTAGGAATCAACATGGATTCCGGAAACAGCGATAGTGTGAGACCCAACTCGCTTTATATGTTCATGAGACCCAGAAAATATTAGATTCAGGCTCCCAGGTAGATGCTATTTTTCTTGACTTCCGGAAGGCGTTCGATACAGATCCGCACTGTCGCCTGATAAACAAAGTAAGAGCCTACGGAATATCAGACCAGCTGTGTGGCTGGATTGAAGAGTTTTTAGCAAACAGAACACAGCATGTTGTTATCAATGGAGAGACGTCTACAGACGTTAAAGTAACCTCTGGCATGCCACAGGGGAGTGTTATGGGACCATTGCTTTTCACAATGTATATAAATGACCTAGTAGATAGTGTCGGAAGTTCCATGTGGCTTTTCGCGGATGATGCTGTAGTATACAGAGAAGTTGCAGCATTACAAAATTGTAGCGAAATACAGGAAGATCTGCAGCGGATAGGCACTTGGTGCAGGGAGTGGCAACTGACCGTTCACATAGACAAATGTAATGTATTGCGAATACATAGAAAGAAGGATCCTTTATTGTATGATTATATGATAGCGGAACAAACACTGGTAGCAGTTACTTCTGTAAGATATCTGGGAGTATGCGTGCGGAACGATTTGAAGTGGAATGATCATATAAAATTAATTGTTGGTAAGGCGGGTACCAGGTTGAGATTCATTGGGAGAGTGCTTAGAAAATGTAGTCCATCAACAAAGGAGGTGGCTTACAAAACAGTCGTTCGACCTATACTTGAGTATTGCTCATCAGTGTGGGATCCGTACCAGATCGGTTTGACGGAGGAGATAGAGAAGATCCAAAGAAGAGCGGCGCGTTTCGTCACAGGGTTATTTGGTAACCGTGATAGCGTTACGGAGATGTTTAATAAACTCAAACGGCAGACTCTGCAAGAGAGGCGCTCTGCATCGCGGTGTAGCTTGCTCGCCAGGTTTCGAGAGGGTGCGTTTCTGGATGAGGTATCGAATATATTGCTTACCCCTACTTATACCTCCCGAGGAGATCACGAATGTAAAATTAGAGAGATTAGAGCGCGCACGGAGGCTTTCAGACAGTCGTTCTTCCCGCGAACCATACGCGACTGGAACAGGAAAGGGAGGTAATGACAGTGGCACGTAAAGTGCCCTCCGCCACACACCGTTGGGTGGCTTGCGGAGTATAAATGTAGATGTAGATGTAGAAATGCTTAGTTCTTGTATGTAAAAAGAATTGGTCATATTTCTGTGCAACGATTAGTCTAAAAGTAAAGGAATAAAATAGACTAGAGAAACACTTTAGGCGCATTTGAATCATGCTCGAAATCATCTATAGGAAACGAGAGTGCACATTCTACATAATTCGCCAGACAAGTATCCTCTAGCACTCTTTAAAACTCTAAGATTCTACGAGCATCATTTAGACGTGCGTCAAAACTTTCTTTAATCTACATTCTGACACACACACACACAAAGAAAAAAAACTAAAAGAAAAGTAAGCACGAATCGCTACGAAGGAGTTATGCGGATGGGCTGGAAATCGGTATACGTGATGCACATGTACAAGCATATAAACGATTAAATTCTCAGGGCAATAGGATGACTTACTCAAGAGAAAGAGCTTCACAGACTACGTTCTCAATAGGAGAAAGATGCGGTTAACTTGCTGACCAAGGTAGAGTTTGGCAAGCACGAAGAAAATCAGTAGAAACTCCAGCCATGTGGATGCGGTTATTACTTTTCTGAAACGTAAGGCCAGGATGGGTTTCTATAAAGGGCAACAAAATGGAGCGCAGAAAATCGGCCACGTACCGATGTGCTGTAAGGGCGCCGCGGGAGACGACTAAAGTGGTCCTGCTATGAAAAGAAATGGCGCTCCAGACCCTTACTCCTGGATGTCGGACCGTATGGTTGGCGACAGGCAGACTGGTATCCCACTACTGTCCGGGTGTCTCGAGACACGCCCTCGCTGGTCATTGGGGCTAATTTCGACGCGGAACTCATCAATGAAGAAACTTCTTCTCCAGTCAATGAGATTCCAGGCCGAAGACATGTATGGAGAGATCCCGGGCCATGGTTGGACACAATTCCTCCGTAGCGCGTCGTTTTTTAGACAAACAATTTCACTGAATACTTGACCTAATTTTAAACTTTTATTTCAGTTTTTTATTGTTAGTTCAGTATCACACTAATGTAATAATTTATGTGCAAAACCGGTAGGGCTTGAAGATATGAACATTTTAATATCTCATATACATAGGTTGCAGCAACTTTTCATTATATATTCCAGTTTTCCCTCAACTCGTTACTTACATTTTTCTTAGTTACCCTGATTAATTTTGGGCAATTAAATCTTTCTTAGGAAAACGCGAACTATTCTCGGTCAGTTTGAAACATTGTTTGTCTGTTTCCCACTCTTCGTTTGGCTATGAAAGGTGGGGCAAAAATCCATTGAGTAAATTCCCAGGAGTCTATTGATAATAAATAAATAAAATAAAATAAAGAATAGAAAAGAGACAGATTAGACTATAATGTACCATCAATGATGAGGTCATCTGATATGGTCAGAAGCTCGGAATGGAGAAGTATAGGGAAGAAAATTGGCCGTGTCCTTATTGCCAGCTTTTGCTTTTATCGGTTTTGAGAAACCACGGGAAACTAATATGTGAATGGCCGAACGGATATTTTAAAAGCCTTACTTACGAATGTATCATTGCCCAACATCGTTCGCTTCTTGTCTATCAAGGCTACACTTTTCTCTTGAACGGATTACTGACAACAATAAAATATGAATTGATATAAAATGCAAATTAGCTAAATGTTTCATTAATAGTGCACTAATATATATTTCAAAATGATGGAAGGGACAGGAAAATAATTTGGAAACTTGTGGAACGTCCTTGTTGAGAAGAATAGAGAAAAGAAAATGCGTAGAAAGCGTAAGGTACGATGAGGTGTTCGAAGAGGTAGAGGAAACAAAAGAACTGTGAAGGTGTATCATAAAGAAAAAAGTAAACTAGATATTAATCATTCTTATGAGGAACTGTTTGCAGAAAACTGTCATTGAACAAAAAGGAGGCACAGCTATAAGAAGGTAAGGGATGCAAACAGAGTTGAGGATAGCGACCTAGTGGGGTAGTGCAGTATTTAGCACATTGTATCAGCACTTGGGAGGTCACGGTTCAAACCCGCGGCCGGCCTTCCTGACCAAGGGCTTTCCGTGATCTCATTAAATTGTTTAAGGTAAATGCCTGGATGGTTCCTTAGAAAGTGCACGGCCGCTTTCCTTCTCCATTCTTCCCTAATACGAACTTGTTCTCTGTGTCTAATGACCTCGTTGTCGACGAAACGTTAAACGTTAATCTCCTCCTTCCTCATTGAGGAGAGGAATGTCCTGTCAAGAATTACAGGAAAGAGAGTACATCATGGACCACAAACTTTATACAATTTTTAATACACGATGTCTTGAAAGTTTTACGGCTACAGCATCCTTATGCAATACAGTTAAAATAAAATGAAAAATAATTTCAGTTACCTCACAAAAGTGTACCACAGTTTAAAACTAACTTCTTGCTCGCTCCTCTCACACAAAAAACATTAAATGCTTACAACTAAACAACTGATCGGAGAAATGTCCGACGTATCACGAATGGGATCATGGCGTCTCAATCCTTGTATGTGCTGCCACTTAGTATTAGAAACGAGACCTAGCGGTGGCCAGTACTATAAGACGGTCAGTATCGTAGGATTCTCCCCTAAATTCGAACTCTGAGTAGGTTTTACAATTCGGCAGCAGACCGATGATAAGGATATTGGTCTGTGATTTTTTCGGGTCTGTCCTCTTACCCTTCTTATATACAGGAGTCAGTTGCGCTTTTTCCAGTCGGTTTGGACTTTCCTCTGAGCGAGAGATTCGCGATAAAGCCAAGCTACATAAGGGGCCAATGCCGTGGAGTACTCTTTGTAAAACAGAACAGCAATTCCATCTGGGCCTGTCGATTTATTTTTTACCAACCTTGAAGTTGTTTCTCTGCGTCAAGGTTCATTATTAATACGTCATACATATAGGACTTTGTGCGATAGTCAAACGACGGAATGTTTGTACGATGATCCTTCGTGAACAATTTCTTACATTGTAATACTGCTTGGATATTAATCTGCCTATATTTACGACACTGTATGTGCTTTGGTAAAACTTGACATATGAAGATGCCGTTATTGCTGATAGTTATCACTGTCATTGGATATAAATGAATTTTAAATAAGACAGTATGATCTATTACCAGAATGGTGCCCCAAGCGCTGAGTTAAAACTTCCCACACTTCAAAAACTTATAGATTGACAATTTCATCTGAGTCTTTACTGGTTATCTGCTTTATGAAAAATGCGTGCATACCTATATTATATAGTGATCACATTGTTCGCCGGACGTTATCTCTGTTCTTCGTCACAGTCTCTCTTTTTCACAACCTTTAACTCTGCAGTAGCTAGCAACTTATTGCAGACGTCGTGATCTCGATTTTTACTTAACGTGGAAATTGAAACATCGTAAAGATCTGGGATACCACACCAACATTTTTTCTCAATGAAAGAGTTTTATTTGAGAAGGCTGTGAATCACAGCATCATCATACTACCTCTGAAACGATCACCCACGTGGCATGTGGTACCTTCCAAGTTTTAATGAAGTCGACATCCCTGTTATTGCAAGCGCGTGTCCCTTTATAGGCGATATACTCTTCCCAGAAAGTTGACAAGTCATTCTATTGTTATCAGCCTCTTGTAGGAGGCTGCTCCTTTTTTCTCCTCACCTCCACCTCTCACTCTACGCATTTGATTTTTCATGGGACAAAAGAAAGCCTTTAGAGTGGTAGGTAGCTTCATTGTACTCAATATTCACGGAATTTGATTGGGAAAGCCTCACTCCATTGTCAGTTAACCTCGTTTTTGTAGGCGTAGAAAATACTCCTTCTTCACCTCTCAAACTGAATTACCGAACGAAAGTGATGCAGGTACCCCATTTCCTTATGGTTCTTTTTGTAACACAACGGCGAAGCAAATCTCTATTCCTTCACATTTTCATTCCTGCTGAACATATTTCTACTCATACGTATCTGCGAACAGACTAAAGAAAGCTCTTCTCTCCTACTGACAAAATTACGTAGCTAATCGATGGAGAATTTGTAATGGAAAACATTACATAAGTGAAATATATTTCATCAAGCATGAAAAAGTGAACAGATATTAAAGGAGGGAACACAGTGTCTCTCTTCTCAGCGCCCTCGATCTCCATAACGTACTGATCAGTTTCGAAAGGTACAACATTTCCTGTACTCTAATTAGTGTAGCTGGTAAAGACGCGTTATGACTTTGAATTCAGTAGCATCTTTTAATTGTTGTTAGTGTCATCATCTGCACACACATACAGATATTACGTCTAGGTTTTACCGACTAAATATGCAGTTGGAAACACTACTAAGCTATACTAATTTAAAAATTCACAGAGAATCTTTTCAAGTCGTATAAGATGAAACACTAATTCGAAACAATCAATATCTATTTACTGACTTCATAAACAATAGTTTTGGTTCTTGAATATCAAGTACCTAAGAAAATGGTTGACTGTCACCCTTACTTAAATATCGTGTTGTAATACCAAACTAATTTAGTAAATGTAATTAGTTCAGATTCCATGTTGCAGCAATCACTGTTACCTCGAGTTATTTCCTGCAGTCTGATGTGTAGAGGAGCACAAGATTTTTTCCTCACTCAAAGACACTGTCAAAATTTTTGTTCGGTTATTTATTTTGCTTTTCATGTCAAAATCTACCTCTCCCTGCGAAATGTTTCAGACTGAAATTTTTCACGTTTTCGAGGAAAATTACAAGTGAGTTGAAAAAACTTCCTGACCTACTCACCAATCTCTTCGAGACATTTTTAAACGCTCCTTTTTAGTTCAATCTGATATCGGCTCCACCGACGGTAGCAGATGGGTAGCAATTTAAAGCGTTTTCCTAGTCAACCCTAATCCATGATATATCTTTTCCACAGAACAATCATCCCTGAGTTTAATGCTAGCCCTGTCCTTACTCTGTTAAAAAACATTTTCCATCGCTGAGGCATTAAGTTTTCCAGGACGTCAGATTCTCTCATATCGGCTAATGGTTGCAGCTGGTTCATAGATGCACCTCCTGTCAGGAACAAAATAGGCAATCAAACAGTTTTTACTTTTTTATGAACTATAGCATAATATGTAAGACAACCACGGTCTGCACTATTGTTTCCTAGACTACATTCTGAAAAGAGATTGTTGCATAGAAAAGGGAGTCTCTTATTTTGTTATATTCTCCGTGATTTGTGTCAAACTACCATGACGAATATATTCGTGACGAATGGACCACAGATATATTGTTTTCACAGACAGAATACACACGGTAAACACTAAATAAATCTGTTAAGTGATCGGGAATCAATAACCACCACCCTCAGTTAGATACTGATCTACTTAACAAACGTGAATATGGCGCTATTAAATATCGTTTCGATCGTGGTTGGTGTGCTTATATGAATCCATATGGATCCTGACATTTTCTAACTACAGCATAAACATCACGTTTCACAAATATTTGTAGTCATAGTTTTAGGCGAATATCTCCAAATAAGGCGTTTTCATTTCCACTCAACAAGAAAGGAGGAAAATGAAGGCATCTTTGGCTCAGTATCCTCTTGAGAAAGATGCGGAACATAATTGCTGCCTATAAGTGAACTCACCACCACTAACCAATTTAATTTTAACAGGACACTCAGTTTCGACGAAATAAAAAGAAGTAATACAAGCGACTTATCTGTAAATGAAGTGCACAGAAATCAGAAAGCTAACAGCATGTACGAAGAGGGAATATAGCGCGTGTTTGATGACAGGGTGCCATATGTCTCTATAGTCTATAGATGTAACTTCTGCAATATTTCATCAAAGCCAAACTCCCAATATCTACTATTTATCGATATATCTCTAACCTCATGACAAAATAGGAATTTTCAGAACGGAGTGTAACGATTTCACCATGGTGATGCGTTACTCATAAAATATTATGCAATACCTCCAGTACTCCAGTGAATGAGGTACTAATTGTGCCCATTCGCTAAGAAAAGTTTACCATATTCATCAGTCCCGTTTATTACGTTATTGTATTGCCATTGTGCTGGGTGATACTGTAAGGAAAAAGTTATTGACAATGAAATTTTATTTTTCTAATAATATTCTGTAATCAGCGTAAAAAGTTTATCTTCAAGCAAAGGCACAGGATTCTTCCACGAAACTCACAGTCTTCTACACAATGGACTAATTTACAAGAGGCCCGTCCCACCATTTAGGTTTTCCGTGGGTTCCACAGATCGATTAAAGTGAATCGGGGATTCTTTCTATCAAAAGGATACGGGTGATTTCTTCCCCAGAGAACTAACAGAATTTCGTAGCTAAGAAATATCACTCAGAGAAATGGGTACCCCGTAAACAAGGCCGCAATACGAAGAGACTCAAGTGCAACACTTCAAACATTGTGTTGGGATGAATGTAGCAGAAGTTCAAATTTTAATTCGAAAACTCATTTTACACGAACTAAAGCTATTCACAAATCTCTTCCGGAAATATCGACGGTTTCCTTAAACTGCTAACCGAGAAATTATTTCGAAGACAGGTTAAGTATCGTGTACAGAAATCGATAAGTCTTAAGATATGGCCAGTAAAATCCGACCTCGCATTGGATGTTTTTGTTTTGAGGAACTTCTCATCATTCCATAAAATTAATACTATTTTACCAATTAATGGTACTAACGCTTTGATAGCTGCCTTTCACAAATAAATAAATATTTTAATTTTGCTGTATGAGATAACAATTACAGGTAAAATTAAAAGTAACGGGAGAAAGAAGAGCTGAATAACGTCACCGCTAAATAAGCACCGGACCGTGATTTATGTCATGTTCCGTCCTTACGGCTTAGTGGCTCAATTCAGTGGCAGCATGCCTCAAGCGCACACACAAGATGATATTCCTCGCTCCTGTGATATATTGCATCGACTTCCGCGAATATGGAAGTGGGAGAGATAACGGAGGCAGAAAGGTGGCAACAGACGCTGTGAAATACCTCCAGTCTTAGTTTATTCCAAGTAAGTGATCAGTATATTGATTCATTTTCATACATATTTTTAAGCATCTACATCAGATGATAATGCTAGTAACTAAGTCTTCAACCTTTCTTGTCACTTCTTGTGGTCGTTGAATATTATGACTGTAATGAAAAAAGAAAAGCTACAGGTTTGGGGAAGATCTGTAGGGAAATCTCGAAATAATGTTCCTGTACATAGTACCACTTGATGACGAGCCGGGAATGGCACGAAAACTAGTTACAGTGCACTGCAACTACGTTCTGTTACTAAATGGAATCTTATTTTTTTGGTATCCATTATATAGATGATGGATACAAATTTAAAACTTGAGAAAAGGGTCATAAGAATGATAAGGTTAAATAGTAACCCATTTCACTGAAAGATCTGAAATGACATGGAACGAATCAATTCACTGGATATGCACACATGATTAGTTTGAATGTTTGTGACATGAAATTTTTCAGTCCTACGCATGAAATAACAGACAAAAACTGTACAGGGTACCTTTTTTATATAAAAAATCGTACATGACACAGGAGTTCTCCAGAGGAAATCATTTTAGGTTATTTATAAAAATTGATTTTCTACCTTTTCCACCTTTTGTGACTGGACAAATGACAAAAAAACTCTGTTGAATGTTATTGAACCCCTTTCTGAGATGCTGACAGCTTTAATAATACGTAATAAATATCACTATTCGTCTGACATTGTGATAGATTATTTACGCCGAATATATCTATTGCGATGGTGCATTTAAAAAGCCTAACTCCTTGATGAGGTACTTACGAGATGACTGTAGATGAAGCCAACTATTTCTTCCATATGGTGACTTACCCAAGAAAAGCGCTCCATAACACATTATTGAGTATAAAGATGCAATATACGTTACGACGGAGATCAGTTTGTTTCCAAGAGTAGCAATTATATAGAGAGTAAGAGTAGCTGAATGTAACTGTTTGGACATCTCAGTAATATGCATCTTCCAGCTCAAGATTTATCAAACACATAAACTCCAAAAATTTGAACCAATCTACCCTGTTTACTCCTCTTCATATGTTACTTCAGTTTACTGCACTGAACTGAATACAGTGTGTTTTCTCGAAGGTAGTGAAGAGTCCACTTTCAGGCAACCACTCAATATTTACATGGCAAACATTACTAACGATCTCATTTATTGCATTCAGTCTAATGTAATTTGCTATAACACTACACGTTCTACTTGACTAACAATAAGTGGAAGGTCACTCATACATTTATGGAATAGGAGTGGACCCGAAACTGAACACTGTGGGAATCCGTTTATGATTTCTCCCTAGTAACAAAAATTTTCTCTCCTTGAAACACTGTTAGAATTATTCATCACCCCTTTTTTTCATTCTGCTCTGTAAGTATGATTCAAACAAAGTGGTTTTAAAGCCATCAACTGCTTAAAACATAAATTTTTCTAAGACAGAGACACATCTATGAAATGAAACGCCTTGGAAAGACCACTAAAACACACATTTTCGATATTGTTAATTAAGAACTGTAATATTTGCCGAATGAATGCATAAATAGAATTTTTATTCGAGCAGCCTTCCTGGTATCCAAGCTGTGACGTGCTGAGTAAACCGTTTCAACTTAAATGAGAGACTACTCGTATAGACATAATTTTTTGGTATAGTTTGGATAAAGACGTCGATAAGGAAACTGTTTTTTAAGACTTTTATAATTCTATTAATATCAGTAAAGGTGCTACTTCTGTCGCTTCAAGTTGTGTGGTTTGAAATTTTTAATACGTTCTCTTTCTTCTTCATTTGTACCATTTAATCCTATTCTGATACTCCGTTTACAAATTGATCCTTAAAAGTATTCGCATACTGTGAATTATCATTCACAAGATTTTCATTTAACTTGACTGTGATCGTATCTTGTGCGTTGACTGGTTCTCCTGTCTCCCGTTCCACAATACCCATATGTTGTTAATATTACGTTCTCCATTATTGATGTTTGTCAATACGCACGTATTCCTAGGTGTTAAATCATTAAGCGTTGCCGATATTAACACAAATTTAAAAACAAAAATATAAATAAAACTCACAAAATACCATTTTCTACTGTGGGATAAAATTACACTACCAATTTGTCAGGTAAATTAAAGAGACGATTAAATGTACTAATTTATAAAGTTCGTTAAGGCATACCTCTTTTTAAATAACGTAAACTACTTAGTCAAGGATCATTTAAAGCACTCAAAATACGGATAGGTTAAAAACTAACGGAAAGTTATAATGAGAGCAACTGTCGTTCTTAATTGTCCACTCAAACTATACTAACACACCTACTTAAAAATATTAAGCCAAAGATGTGATGAATGACATACCAACTTCCTTCCATTTTCCTTAGCTCAACATCTATTTCAGACGTAGAGAGGTGCTCAGTTTTTCAGAAAGGCAGATGGGTAAATACGAGGGATATAATAAATATGGGGCTACGGCTTAGGAAATATTTTTAGTACGTATTTTTATGTGTATGACGCTCGTAGGACTATGCTGGTTACTTTAGGCGGTGTTTTTATTTATCAGTGGTCACAGAAAGGTACCAAATATTATGCCCTATTAATAATGCTGATAGAAACGTGTCTCAGGAGGTAGGTCGGTTTGAGTCTCTCTGCTTTGGTTCCAATCCCAAGTGTATTTGGTGAAGGACTTTTTCAGTCATGTATACTTTTATGAAGTCACAGTGCTCCCAAGTAAACTATTTAAAAATCGCAGTTTGGATTAACTAATTTGTAATAAATCATGTCCCAACTGACGCACTAGGGCAAGGTCTTTATCTGGCAGAAGTAAAGCTGTGAGTAGCGTGCGTGAGTCGTGCTTCGGTAGCTCAGATGGCAGAGCACTTGCCCGCGAAAGGCAAAGGTCCCGAGTTCGAGTCTCGGTCGAGCACACAGTTTTAATCTGCCAGGAAGTTTCATATCAGCGCACACTCAGCTGCAGAGTGAAAATCTCATTCTGGAAACATCCCTCAGGCTGTGGCTAAGTCATGTCTCCGCAATATCCTTTCTTTCAGGAGTGCTAGTTCTGCAAGGTTCGCAGGAGAGCTTCTGTAAAGTTTGGAAGATAGGAGACGAGGTACTGGGAGAAGTAAAGCTGTGAGTAGCGTGCGTGGGTCGTGCTTCGGTAGCTCAGATGGTAGAGCATTTGCCCGCGAAAGGCAAAGGTCCCGAGTTCGAGCCTCGGTCGGGTACACAGTTTTAATCTGCCAGGAAGTTTCATACCAGCGCACACTCCACTGCAGAGTGAAAATCTCATTCTGATTCGTTTATGATGTTCTTTATGAAACTTTTACTTACTTTCTTCAGTAAATTTCATTTCATTGGCTATCAAGGCTACGTGGACAAATATTAACTTTAAGCACGAGAACATGAATATTGCAGTACAATTTACTAGCATTTCATGTGCCTCATTATTGGCCACACAAAAAGAAAGCATTCCTCAGGCTACACTCAGCAATCAAACATTTAACGTTAAATGAAACATATTTGGTTAGCCTTTACCGTCACGGTTACCGATGTCGAATGAAACAGAAATTTTAGTGCTACCAGTCACTGTTTATTTATTACTAAAACGGGTTTAGAAGGCGTAAACCTCCATCATCAGATCGATTTATGTAGATTACTATGGCACATATTACGCGACAACTGTAAGTAATCTATGGCACTGACTAGTGGAGAGAAACATACACTATTTCAGAACATGTGGCTGATTCTTTGGTGTTGAATTCGGCTGTATGACAATAGAGTGAACAAAAATTTAAATGTTCAAGTTTTCTTGTCGTGATACATCGCATACACCACCACACTTTGTAAACACTAAGGGAATAAAGATGGCGCCTAGAGACTAATAAGTGCAAAGAGCATGGAGAAAACAAGAACTCTGTTTCGGAGCAAGTCTCAAAGCACTGAGATCTCTGGCTGCGTACAAATGGAAGTGTAAGTGTAAATATTTCCAGAGATCAGAAAATTTTTTTCTGGCGAGATACGCAATTAAGGTGTCCACGAACACGAAAATGGAAATAGGATGAAACCCTGATCCAGTTGGTAGTTGGTAAATACTGACTACAATTGTTCGTCCCATGAAAGATAAATGTATTATCAACCTGAAAACTGTTTTAAACACAGGAATGCCTAATTGGGCACGTTCTTGTTGGAGGTGGCATTCCCCAGGCTTCCTCCGATCTTCGAGCTGACTGACACGGATAATTATAAACATCCAATTTCCCATCCACTAGATGCACGACCAACATCCAGAGGATGGGTAAACTCATTCCATATTTTGGGTGGGATGAATGCAATTGCTGCGTTCACTGCTGTTGTTACGCTGCGACGGAGTTCTCCACGCTGTTGGAAGGGAGACATATAGACGACATTTTTCGCATAACTCCCCAAAAAAGTCACATATTATAAGATCAGGTGACCTTGAAGTCCAATGGCGCAAGGCGAGAACACAATGCCGCTTTCGACCGAGCTACCTTTGGGCAGTTCATTGATAACAAATGCTCTTTACTTGCAGGTTCCTGTTCAGTGGTGGTCCGCCCTGTAGAAAAATGAAGTTTCTGGATGTTCTCGCAATTGTGAAAAGGTCTGACCTCCGACAACATCGAGCGCCTTAGCTGCACCTTGGGGACTTCTGTCGCATGAAGTGGCAACTTACAGTTCCCACCGCAGCTTCAGAGCTTTGAATGTCTACGTACTCTCTATGGTTTTCCTGCCTACCATGTATTTAGCTGTATCTTTTCTTTGGATTTGAACACAAGGTGTTTCTCGTGGTCGGCATCACACGGTCTGTCGAACCGAAATGTAGTAACTTGGACTAATTAGAGTTATTTGTGAAGTCCTAGCCCGTAATGGAGAAGGCTTAGCTTCTAAGCATGAAAACAAATAGACATTATTTACCTTCAGTTAGAGGATTATAGATGTATCTAACACGTGATGCTTGGTTTGGAGGTCTATCAAGTAACGCCAGAGTGCAAGCACTTTTTCAGGGGTGCTGAAAAGTAATACCTCCGAATACTGGATGTGATACTACGCTTAAAGCTCATTAAATAAAACATACGTTATTAAGATTGTACTTCTTTATTCTTATTCTTCATGGCTGCATATTTATTTCTCAACATAGTCACCCAGGCGACGAACACATTTCTCCCAACTAGAGGGCAGTTTGTTGATACCGTTCACTTTGTTGACGGAGCCACATCACTATCAAAGGGAAGTCCACGAAGGCGTTCTTTAATTTTTGGAAACAGATGAAAACCGGATGGGGCCAAGACGAGACAACATGGAGTATGATCGCTGACAGTGAACTGAAGGCGTCGGATTCCTATAGATGTCCCACCGTTCGTGTGTGGTCTGGCATTGTCATGCAGAAGTAGAGGGTGCTCCACGTGCGGACAAACTCTTCCAATTTGAAACTCGATTACAGCACACTGTATCTCACGCACCGACATAGTTACGATACACACCGCGATGTTACATCCTACAATTCGGAGCGAAAGAGAGCTGCAAATATGTAGACATGAAAAATAAAGATGTAGAATGTTAACAACGTTTGTTTTATTTTAAATGGTGTAAGGGTTTTCACACAAACAATTAGGGGGCACCACTTTTCAGCACACCCTCATAAATTGCACTATTTCATGCTGTTCTTGATATTACTATTTAAGTTCCTAAAGTATTAATTACTTATCACGTGTTCTTTGAAACGGAAACTAACAGCATTTCTTCTTCGCTCCGCATCGTGTTTAAAGTAGCCCCGCCTTTCTGTGCCTTTTTAGATATCTGAAGGCCTGTTTCATATTATGATGTGGCGGGATTGTAACCTCGACTAAAAATAACGGCCATCTCGAGTGTTTCCAGCAACTGTATCACACATATGCTTAGAATCACTTCGCTTTCTCAGTGCTTTGTGACTGTCATGTGATGCTCCTCTCTTAGGTTCAAGTTCTGTATACTTCGCTTCATAACTGTGGTCATGTTAGTGACATGTTTGCATTACAAAATCGTTCCATTACCTTCATTATTTATGTGGAGAAGTTTGTGTTTTTAGCAACAAGTTGTTCCTATTTACCACAGGCCAGATTTCTTTATGTCCTTTTATTCATACAAAGTTTATATAGGTGCCATTTGCTCAAATTTTGACACACTAGATGTTTATCTATTTTATGTATATAGATTGTGCTCTGGAATTCCTTGCTGTCTTATTAATAGCTGCCTATAGGCGCATTTCAGTTTATTGTAAATTAATATTAGATTTTCAAATTGCTGTGCTTCCTCCACCATGAGAAACCGAAATCACAGGCTACCCACGTTTTCCTTGCTCGTCATTACTACCCAGAGAATTGCTGATAGTCTTAGCTTAATAAATATATACACTTTACAAAAAGGTAAGTTCGTGCACAACACTGCGGTCATCTGAGAATAAGCAGGAAGTATGTGCTTTACTCAAAAACTACGCACATCTACACTTCATTCAGAACTGTTTGCACTTAGATCACCATTTATAGTATCTCCTCGGCAGCCATTATGCTTTCTTAAAACAAAGAACGTGGGTTTCTGATACGTCCAGCACAAAAAGCCTTATGCAGCACAGTGGCCCTTGAACCGGCGTCAGACCCTTAACTGATAAAATTATCATTTCGCTCCTCTTCGTCTGTTTCCTACATAGAATCTTATATTGTGATATTATTTAATCAGTTTAGTCTTCGTCTTCCCTTTGGTCTTACCCAATTATATATCATCGAACTCTTCCTGCTGAATTTCTCCTCCACTTCGGTGTAAATGCCTTATCATGTTAATCACCTTCGTTTAACTTGGTTTGTTATGTCAACTGTTCGGCTCATTTACCACAGCGCTCTCTTTTTTCTTCAGTACCCAAGTATCTGTATGAATACATAAACGTTGTTTCTATAGTTTGGCTTAGTGTGCATGTTTCAGCTCCATATGGTACAAGTGACGCTTCAAGGCTTGTATCAGACGGCAGTAGGAGCCTGACTCCTGGATTATTGGCTCAAACACTTCTACTTGATTGTCTTTGAAATAATTTTAAGTCATATTTATGACTCTTTCAATTATAGCTATATAAAAGCATTTAAGTAGCATTTTATGCGAGCAACGAAATAGTGTCCAGTTATGAGAGTATATTGACAATTCATTTATTAGGATCTTCTTACCTACTTTTTTCACATCAGACATTAGTACGCCTGTAGTTGTTTACAAGAGACGGAAAAAAAGGATCACACTTAGAAGTCAAAATAAAGATTCCATCTTTAGATCACAATAATCAGAGAGCGGAAAGAAAAAATAATGAAGAAGTGGAAATGGCTGTTAGCTTCTAGACAGGCTACAGGAGTAGTAATCAAAATTCCGGCGTGGACATTCACATTAACGTCTTTCGTGATTTCCTAAATCATGTAAGATGATTGCGAGATCGTTCCTTTGAAAGGGCCACGATTGGTTTCCTGCCCTTTACCTTTGATTTAGATGTCATACTGTATCGCGAGTGATCTACTTAAACAGTATAACAAAAACACTTAATCTAAATTGCAACTAATATTTATTTATTCCCGTTACCAGTTTCAGTTAAACATGACCATATTGAGACCAATAACGCCTTGGTAATCGTCTTAAGGTGGTTTACGTTTGACTGAAACCGGTTACCAGAGGAAATAACTATTAGTTGCGATCTGGGCTGACTATTTTTGTTTTACTCCATTGTGTTCTCTTAAATAGTCCCACATTCGTTGGCACGTAGATCTATAGTCTTGTCTCTCTCTCTCCTTTTTTTGTTTTTTAATTTACATCTGAAAAATTGGTATCATACATGCAAAATACTTCACGTAAGGTGAATTCACTGCACTCGAATACAGCAGAGCGACTCACTTCGAGAAAGCTCCATTATTTGTCAGCAAAGCAGCGGAAAAAGACTCGCCTCGGAGGATTTTCAGAAGAAAATCATGGAAACGTGAGATATCTCTCACGCTTTTTTCTGAAATTCGCAGCAAAGATAGAAAGAACGAAATTACTAAGGAGTAAGAAGACGTAAGATCATTTTGCTATGTATAAATATACAGTTATACCTACATCTACTACTGTACTTCGCATACCACACTACGCTCTGTGTCTCATGCCACCATGATTTGTAGCATGAGAGATAACACATGAGCACAAAGGATGCTCGTTACCTGTTGTGCCGACAGACTTCCCTCAATCAGTACCAGACGTGATCTGAAGCCATACCCTTCGTTTCCCCACACCATGACGCCATCAATGATACCTCTGTTTCTTTCCATAGACTGGGTAAACGAGGGACCTCCCCAGTTCACTTCCGCAGTGCAAAACAGCAATTCATCGGTGAATACGATGCGACGCCATTCATTAGCAGTCCACACTTCCTGGTCACGCCACTACACCAAACGTAGCCGCTTATGGTGTAGTGTGAACGGCAGCCTGGACATGGGAGGTAATGCACTACTCGGGCTACAGCTAGTCTCCGAGCAGTGGTTTGGGATGACACAGAATGTTGTAGAGAATCCGTTGCTTGTGCCCGGGTGGCAGGCATAGATATGAAGGTATTACGCCGTGGTTGGTGCACTATACGGCGATCCTTTGTTATGATGGTCAGACGTTGTCAACCGGAACCTTCAGTCGGAGTATGCCTGCCCTCACGTTCCCACGCAGTTCAACATTGGGTCTTTGCTACATCCGAATCCCTCATAAATCTGGACACTGGATGCTTCGATTAGCTGGCCACTTCAAGAGTCTGTCAGGTGCTGATAACGCTGTCTCATACACAAGTATGAGGACGTGCTGAAGAGTAATTCCTCCGATTTTTTTAAGTGAGACTTTAAGTTTTTTTTAAATAACACCAACTTTATAAACATTCTAAATCATTGTTCTTCATGTCTACACATTTATTTCTCAATATAGGCACAGTTCTTCCAACGAGAGACCAGTTTGTTGATTCTGCCACTGTGAATTGGTTGATTTTGTTGACGGAGCCGCTACTTACCTCTGCGTGCATCGTTTCATCAATGTCAAAGTCAAGACTTCGAAGGCGTTCTTTAAGTTTTGGAAACAGATGAAAATCTGATGGTTTAAGTCGGGACTATATGAGGGATGATAGATGACAAAGAATCCAAGGCGTCGAATTGTTGTAGATGCCGTAGCGATAGTGTGTAGTCTGGAATTTTCATTCTGAAATGGAGGCCGCTTCATGTATGGACGAACGCTTTGAATTCGAAACTCGATTACAGCACGCTATTTCTCAGACATCAACATAGTTACGTCGCACACTGTCATGTTACACGCTACAATTGGCACTTCTCTAGACATAATGAATAACGATGAAGCATGTTTCCGTAATAAATATTCGGAGATATTACTTTTCAGCACATCCTCATATACGAAATATTAAATTTTTGTTTCCCCATGAAGTCCATTAGACTCACAAACAGCTACTATTGGTGGGTGGCCGAGGGTTTTGGCATTTATTCAAATGGTTCAAATGGGTCTGAGCACTATGGGACTTAACATCTGAGGTCATCAGTCCCCTAGAATAAGAACTATTTAAACCTAACTAACCTAAGGACAGCACACACATCCGTGCCCGAGGCAAGATTCGAACCTGCTACCGTAGCAGCAGCGCGGTTCCGGGCTGAAGCGCCTAGTGTTTATTAATGTAGATTCGGATTACTGGGAAGTGCCAAGGGGAAGGTGATCATGAGAAATAGGATGAATAACTAGTAAAAGGTAAGATTCTAAGAGTAGGACTACAAAATGTCATAAATCTCAATGTGTTCTACAGAGAGTATGGGGAAGTGGAATGAAAAAATGGAAAGACGATAAGAATTTCTGATCAGACGAATGCAGGGTAATATCAACAGCAACAGGAACTGGTTTGACATCATTGTACGATTCATCATGAAGAGAACACGTGAACACTTGACACTATATCTTTAATTTTTTTATCATATAAACACTGACCTACAGAATTTACCCTGACAGGGACAACTCAAACTTTACCTATTCATTTATTACCCACAATATACAAGTCCAACGCTGTCTAACTGCTATAGTGTGACAACATGACTTCCAATAATTAACACAAATGAATAGCCCTTAATTGCAACAAATCCTAACAACTATAGAAGTCCCAAAAAATATGAAATTAAAGACATATGAAACTTCCTCCAACTCTGTTAACTGCCTAAACTCATTTCAGTCACGAATCCCATTTTTTGTATAAGTAACTTACCTCACAGAAGATCTTCATAACACGAACTACAGCTAAAAACATTCTAACTACTAAAGATTCTAACTACTAGGAGCCGACCGCTGTGGCAGAGCGGTTCTAGGCGCTTCAATTCGGAACCGTACGCGGCTGCTACGCTTGCAGGTTCGAATTCCTCCTCGGGCATGGATGTGTGTGATGTCCTTAGGTTAGTTAGGTTTAATTAGTTCAAATCTAGGGGACTGATGACCTCAGATCTAAAGTCCCATAGTCCTTAGAGCCATCTGAACCATTTTTGAAATACTAGGAGGCATACGGTTACAAAAAGAAGATTTTGTTGAAGAGCAAACAATGTATTTAGAAAATTTTACCTTATTCATGTGACATCCAGTTCCAATTAAATAGCTGTCAATAATTCCACTACCCAAACATTACCACTACATCTATCCTTATTTTCTTGCGTTTCACTTTACAATGCACGTCCTACCAACACAGAGTCTCCACTAAGAAAAACATATCTGTACATTTATCTATCCAATCGTTAACTCCTATTCCGTCCAACCACAGAATATCTTGCCGAGGGCGCAGAGCGCTGTCAGCGAACACAGGCTATAGTGCTACCAACATACAAACTGGCGGCTTATACGCTAAACTGTGTATAGTTCAGTGATAGGATTATTCTCATCAGAATCGACAGGAAACCGACACCAGTACCAATACTTCACTTGTACGTGCTAACGTCATATGCAGAGGATCAAGAAATAGAGAAACTGTATGAGGACATTGAACGTGTAAAGCAGCATGTAAAGGGAGATGAAAATTTAATAATCACAGGTGACTGGATCGCTGTAGTAGGTGAAGGAACAGAAAACGGAGTTCTGGGAGACTATGGGCTCCATAGTAGGAGTGAGAGCGGAGAACGAATGTTTGAGTTCTGGAACGAATTTCAGCCAGTAATAGTGAATACTCTATCCCAAAATATCAAGAGTAAGGGGATTCCTTGGAAAATATGTCGAGACAAGGGAGTATTTCAGCTGGATTACATCATTGTCAAACGAACACTCTTAAACCAGATAATGGCTCAGTACACAAAGTTATAACTATGAAAAGTAGACTGAGCTTCAAGAGAATGGTTCGAAAGTATTAGTGTGGAAGTAAATGGAATACTGAAGTACTAAGGAATGACGAGAAGTGTTTTAAGTTCTCTAAGACTGTAGATACTGTGATAATGAATACCACAGTAGGCATTTCCAGACTGTAGATCTCCCAAAACGGCAATCACTGAAGCTGGCCAGACGATTATTGGTAGAAGAGAGGTAACGGCGAAGGAAGTGTGTGTAACAGAAAAGGAAGTACAAAACTATTAATGAAAAGACAGGAATACAGCAACATAAGTCACTTAGGAATGAAATAAATAAGGAGTGCAGGAATATCAAGGCGAAATAGAAACAGGAAGAAAGGGAAAAAAATCGAAAAAGGAGTGGTCGTTGTGTGGCTGGTTTAGAATATATAAAAGCTGCTTTGTAAAATCTATGAGCCTGGAGACATTCCATCAGACTTTTGGAAAAATATCATCTATGCAGTCTCGAAGACAGCAAGGGCAGGTAAGAGCGAGACCTGTTACACAATAAAGGTTAAAGCTCATGTATCCAAGTTGCTGAAAAGATTAGTATACTACAGAGGAATGGAAAAGAAAACTGATGATAAGTTAGATGTCATTGGTTTTGGCTTTTGGAAAGGTAAAGCCATCAGAGACGCAATTCTGGCACTGACTTCATAATGGAAACAAGACTTACGGAAAATCAAGGCACAGGAAAATCATTTTCGAAGCAAAATCGTACAAGATGTTCGAAATTCTTAAGAAAATAGGTGTATGCTACAGGGAAAGGAGGGTAAAATACAATTACGTAGAAGAACCATGATGGAAAAATCTCTAAGACCATTAACGAAGACCAAGAACTGGAAGACCATGAACTAAATGTTCCGATTGGAAAGTGTATGAGAGGAGGATGTGATTTTCGCCTCTACTGTAAATCTGTGCATCAGAGAGTCAATGTTGGGAATAAAAGAAAGGTTCAGGAGTGTGATTAAAACTCTTGGTGAATGGGCATCAACGATAGTATTCACTAATGACTTTTCTATCCTCATAGAAAGTGAGGAAGAATTGCTGGACCTGATAAAGGGAACGATAAGTCGAATGAGCACACACTATGGACTGAGATTAAATCTGAGAAAAACAAAGCTAATGAATAACAGCGTTTTAGACAGGTACGAGCCGAGTAAAACTGAGGGACGGGAAAAACCCACCGTGGTTCAACAACAAAGTTAGGAAACTACTGCGAAAGCAAAGAGAGCTTCACTGCAAGTTTAAACGGAGCCAAAACCTCTCAGACAAACAGAAGCTAAACGATGTCAAAGTCAGCATAAGGAGGGCTATGCGTGAAGCGTTCAATGAATTCGAAAGTAAAATTCTATGTACCGACTTGACAGAAAATCCTAGGAAGTTCTGGTCTTACGTTAAATCAGTAAGTAGCTCGAAACAGCATATCCAGACACTCCGGGATGATGATGGCACTGAAACAGAGGATGACACGCGTAAAGCTGAAATACTATACACCTTTTTCCAAAGCTGTTTCACAGAGGAAGACAGCACTGTAGTTCCTTCTCTAAATCCTCGCACAAACGAAAAAATGGCTGACATCGAAATAAGTGTCCAAGGAATAGAAAAGCAACTGGAATCACTCAACAGAGGAAAGTCCACTGGACCTGACGGGATACCAACTCGATTCTACACAGATTACGAGAAAGAACTTGCCCCTCTTCTAACAGCCGTGTACCGCAAGTCTCTAAAGGAACGGAAGGTTCCAATTGATTGGAAAAGAGCACAGGTAGTCCCAGTCTTCAAGAAGGGTCGTCGAGCAGATGCGCACAACTATAGACCTATATCTCTGACGTCGATCTGTTGTAGAATTTTAGAACATGATTTTTGCTCGAGTATCATGTCGTTTTTGGAAACCCAGAATCTACTATGTAGGAATCAACATGGATTCCCGAAACAGCTATCGCGTGAGACCCAACTCGCTTTATTTGTTCATGAGACCTAGAAAATATTAGGTACAGGCTCCCAGGTAGATGCTATTTTCCTTGACTTCCGGAAGGCGTTCGATACAGTTCCGCACTGTCGCCTGATAAACAAAGTAAGAGCCTACGGAATATCAGACCAGCTGTGTGGCTGGACTGAAGAGTTTTTAGCAAACAGAACACAGCATGTTGTTATCAATGGAGAGACGTCTACAGACGTTAAAGTAACCTCTGGCGTGCCACGGGGGAATGTTATGGAACCATTGCTTTTCACAATATATATAAATGACCTAGTAGATAGTGTCGGAAGTTCCATGCGGCTTTTCGAGGATGATGCTGTAGTATACAGAGAAGTTGCAGCTTTAGGAAATTGTAGCGAAATGCAGGAAGATCTGCAGCGGATAGGAACTTGGTGCAGGGAGTGGCAAATGACCCTTAACGCCGGCCGCCGGTGGCCGAGCGGTTCTGGCGCTACTGTCTGGAACCGCGCGACCGCTACGGCCGCAGGTTCGAATCCTGCCTCGGGCATGGATGTGTGTGTTGTCCTTAGGTTAGTTAGGTTTAAGTAGTTCTAAGTTCTAGGGGACTTATGACGTCAGCAGTTGAGTCCCATAGTGCTCAGAGCCATTTGAACCGTTTTGACCCTTAACATAGACAAATGTAATGTATTGCGAATACATAGAAAGAAGGAATCCTTATTGTATGATTATATGATAGCGGAACAAACACTGGTAGCAGTTACTTCTGTAAGATATCTGGGAGTATGCGTGCGGAACGATTTGAAGTGAAATGATCATATAAAATTAATTGTTGGTAAGGCGGGTACCAGGTTGAGATTCATTGGGAGAGTGCTTAGAAAATGTAGTCCATCAACAAAGGAGGTGGGTTACAAAACACTCGTTCGACCTATACTTGACTATTGCTCATCAGTGTGGGATCCGTACCAGATCAGGTTAACGGAGGAGATAGAGAAGATCCAAAGAAGCGCGGCGCGTTTCGTCACAGTGTTATTTGGTAAGCGTGACAGCGTTACGGAGATGTTTAGCAAACTGAAGGGGCAGACTCTGCAAGAGAGGCGCTCTGCATCGTGGTGTAGCTTGCTCACCAGGTTTCGAGATGGTGCGTTTCTGGATGCGGTATCGAATATATTGCTTACCCCTACTTATACCTCCGGAGTAGATCACGAATGTAAAATTTGAGAGATTCGAGCGCGCACGGAGGCTTTCCGACAGTCGTTCTTCCCGCGATCCATACGCGACTGGAACAGAAAAGGGAGGTAATGATAGTGGCACGTAAAGTGCCCTCCGCCACACAACGTTGGGTGGCTTGCGGAGTATAAATGTAGATGTAGATGTAGATGAGCGATAAACTTAACATTCGATAGCGGAAGAAGATGAAACGGAAGAATGCCACTACCTTGGAACCAAAATAACGCATGACTGACGAAGCAAGGAGAACAGAAAAAGCAGACTATTACAGGAAAAATTAGCATCACTGGTCTTAATTTGCGAAAGTGATTTCTCAGAATGTACCTTTGGAGCAGAGTATTGATTGAAGTGAACAGTGGGCTGGAGGAAAACTGAAAAAGAAAAACGGTCGAAGCGTTTGTGATATGTTGCTACAGAATTATGTTGAACGATTGGTCCCTTGGTAGTTAAGAAATAAGGGTATTTTCCGCAGAATCATTGAGGAGAGGAAAATATGAAAAACAATGACAAGTTAATTCGTGCAAGATGTTTTGAAATCCTTAGGGAAACGTGGCTATGCTACGGACCATGCGATGAGACAACAAGAAATAATTTCCATAGTACTGGAGCGATCTACAGAGACTAGAAACAGTACGGGAAGACAGATGAGGAAGTACGTAAGAAATAACTGAGGACGTTGGGTCCAAGAAACGATAATGAGGAATTGTATCGAACGCCCTCCGGAAGTCAACGACCATGGCATCAGCGTGTCGCCGTCATCTGCTGTATCGTGGTTCTGATGGACGACAGAGAGAAATGACTTTTATAAAATCGTTGTTTGCTGAATGCATGTTGATGATTTAGGAGGAGTACTTAAAGCGTGTTCCAAATCATGTGGCGGACTGACACCACCGATGCACGTCCAACCTTCTGCTCACGAATCAGATGTCACTTCTAGAAAATGGAATGATCTTCCTGTTCTCCAATTGCTTCGAACGTTTCCTTACTCCAAAGCCTTATAATAATCAGGTGCCATAAGAAGAGGCGGTTCTTTCGAATAATTTTTTTAAAACTGTACAGATATTCCATTGTATTTATTTGCCGTTCACATAATTTAAGGTTATTTGTAAATTTTGTAACAATATTTCTCATTGCATGTTATTTATGCGTTCGTGTGGCATTTGGTTGGTGGAACCGTAGTACGCTTTTCCTCAGTACGACAATTTTGCTTTAGACGCAGTTCTGAACATCTGTCTTCTCTGCGTCATCCTCTGTTTCGGTCTAAGTATTCTCTTGACTTCGATAAGCCGAAAATTTCATAGCAGGTTTTCGTCATAGTGATAGACAAAATGTTACTTTAGAGTTCATGGAACTGTTCTCGCGTGGCTCCCCTCACGTTCATTTCGGCTTCGTATTTTCTCTTTAAAAGGTTTTAGTTTGATTGAAATATTGAAACATATTTCTTTTACTAAGTTGCTATTTCATGACACGGCTATTGAACCACCTCTAACCTTTCCCATAGTTTACAGTCTTGAACAAAACTCTGGAATTTTATACATTGATACGTAACAGTCCTAACCGCAGTGACAAATATTTCACAAGAAAGGAAACGAGTAGATTTCGTATCTCGAATAATGTTACTTTAACGTGGATTTTTTTCAGGAGAATTGTGAAAATGCAGCCAGTAATAAAAAAGCAAATTCTAAAAAAAAAGAAAAAGTGACAGTCTAATCATGCAGCTAAATGATATTGTGTTTCAGCAGGACGATAAATTTGTTCAGAATGTAGTCCATCGTCAATGGAAGAAGTACCTTCGAGTAACACTGGAAAAATGTGTGGTGGCACAGAGTGGTAAGGGTAATCGGTTAAGCGTGACCAGCTGCAAACAATCGTGAAAAATACGAAAAATCAGCGTAACTGGTGCGTAGGGGGTCGTCTTTTATATCTGTGAATGCAAATGCAAAACGAAGCCAGATCGTTACAGTCTATTGGCTGTCGCTTGCAAACATGCACATGGAAGTATTTCTGTTCAACGTAAAAGGAATACAAAAGTAGTTGGTCGTAACCATACCAAACCGCACCACAGAAAACAGTAACAAGCATTCTGATAAGTAAGGCTGCAGATTATATAGTTGCTAAAGAGTTAGCTTACACTCCGTGTAAGTTCGGAGTTTGTATTTACCTACTGCTTAGCTATGAAATGACTGAAAGTTGCAGATACTGAAATTGATCGCAGTACCCAATTTTTTTCGATAGGTTTTGGACCTGGTTAGAGTTACTCTCAACAGAATGTTGTTTAAGTGGGCAGAAAATTATTTCCCTGAGTCCATACAGGATTTTACCCTACTGGCCATTACAATTGCTACACCAAGAAGAAATGCAGATGATAAATGGGTATTCACTGGACAAATATATTACACTAGAACTGACATGTCATTACATTTTCACGCAATTCGGGTGTATAGATCCTGAGACATCAGTACCCAGAATAACCACCTCTGGCCGTAATAACGGCCTTAATACGCCAGGACATTGAGTCAAACATAGCTAGGAAGGCGTGTACAGGTACAGCTGCCCATGCAGCTTCAGCATGATACCACAGTTCATCAAGAGTAGTTACTGGTGTATTGTGACGAGCCATTTGCTTGGCCACCATTGACCAGACATTTCAGTTGGTGACAGATTCGGAGAATGTGCTGGCCAGGGCAGCAGTCGACCATTTTCTGTATCCAGAAAGGCCCGTACAGGACCTGCAACACGCGGTCGTGCATTATCCTGCTGGAATGTAGGGTTTCGCAGGGATCGAATGAAGGGTAGAGCCACGGGTCGTAACACATCGGAAACGTAACGTCCACTGTTAAAATTGCCGTCAGTGCGAACAAGAGGTGACGGAAACGTGTAACCAATGGCACCCCCCCCCCATACCATCACGCCGGGTGATATGCCAGTATGGCGATGACGAATACACGTTTCCAATGTGCGTTCACCGCGATGTCGCAAACACGGATACGACCATCATGATGCTGTAAACAGAACCTGGGTTCATCCGAAAAAATGACGTTTTGCCATTCGTGCGAATGGCAAAACGTCATTTTTTCGGATGAGTCCAGGTTCGTCGTTGAGTACACCATCGCAGGCGCTCCTGTCTGTGATGCGGCGTCAAGGGTAACCACAGCCATGGTCCCCGAGCTGATAGTACAACTGTTCGTGCAGATGGTTGTTGTCTTGCAAACGTCCCCATCTGTTGACTCAGGGATCGAGACGTGGCTGCACGATCCGTTACAGCCATGCAGATAAGATGCCTACCATCTCGACCGCTAGTGATACGGGGCCGTTGGGATCCGGCACGGCGTTCCGTATTACCCTCCTGAATCCACCGTTTCCATATTCTGCTAACAGTCATTGGATCTCGACCAACTCGAGCACCAATGTCGCGATACTATAAACCGCAATCGCGATAGGCTACATTCCTACATTTATCGAAGTCGGAAACGTGATGGTACGCATTTCTCCTCCTTACACAAGGCATCACAACAACGTTTCAGCAGGCAACGCCGGTCAACTGCTGTTTGTGTATGAGAAATCGGTTGGAAACTTTCCTCATGTCAGCACGTTGTAGGTGTCGCCACCAGCGCAAACCTTGTGTAAATGCTCTGAAAAGCTAATAATTTGCATATCTCAGCATCTTCTTCCTGTCGGTTAAATTTCGCGTCTGTAGTACGTCATCTTCGTGGTGTAGCAATTTTAATGGCCAGAAGTGTAGTTAAAACCACCATTTTGACCGAGCGAGGTGGTGCAGTGGTTAGACACTGGACTCGCATTCGGGAGGACGACGGTTCAATCCCGCGTCCGGCCATCCTGATTTAGGTTTTCCGTGATTTCCCTATATCACTCCAGGCAAATGCCGGGATGGTTCTTCTGAAAGGGCACGACCGACTTCCTTCCCCATCCTTCCCTAATCCGATGAGACCGATGACCACGCTGTCTGGTCTCCTTCCCCAAACAACCAACCAACCAACCACCATTTGGCACCAGACACTAGAATCCGCACTGTATCGGGTGTAAACAATAACTGTTTACAACTCACCACAACAATGTACTCAAAGTCGAGACGAAAAAATTGATATTGAGCTCTTGCTATCTATCAGGCTGGGGAACAACCCCATATTGGGATACAAAAGCCACCAAAGCTACAGCGCATGTGCGGCGCCCGAGATTTTCAGTGTCGCCTCTGTCTCTTGCGCAACCGGCTTAGTACATTGTTTCTTTAACATCACTAATTTAAATCCTCCAGTCATGGTAATGAAAGGAAAAAGACTTTTTTGATGGATATGCAAATACTAACAATGTTTCATTGTTAATTTTAGGCTGTGGAAATTCATAATATTTTAAGGCAAAATTTACACAATCCTCAATTTGACTATTTTTTGTGCAGTAACAGGGGGTTATTAATATTCAAGGATAGTTATGGTCAAACTCCCACGCGTCGCGCATATGTTGCGGCTTCGGAGGCTTTTGTAGACCCATTGGAGCATTTTTCGCGCCTTGATTGACGCCAGATATCCGATATGAATTTGTTTGTATCGACTTGACCTACACCACTTCGGCGCGTTGTAAACATTTACCATGTACAGCCTGTAAAGCATTAAAATATACTGTAAGGTTCAAAGAACGACTGTGCAGTTCAAGTTACAGATTTTTCGGCCAGAGCGAGAGGGTCAGAGATTAGTTCCAAATCTTAAATGGGAGTTTCTAAAACATACGGGTAACTGGATTAGATAAGGAACGAAGATGCAGATACGACATAGTAGCAAGAACTGAACAACGTAAAAGATATCTCTCTTCATAGAAACAGCGGCCAACATTAAAAAGCATCAAGTCCGAGACCACAAGTACTTCAGTGGAATTCTGTTTAGAGTGCCACTTAGTATGGGTGCAAAACATGGATTCTTTGGAGACAAATATGATGTGCTTAGCAACGTGTGAAATGTGGCATTACATGAGGCTGTTGACGAGCCGATGGACCGGCAGAGGAAGGAATGATGAACACCTATAATGAGTCAACGAGAAAAAATGCCTAGTAAAAACACAAAGAATCCAGGAATGTAATGGTTTGGCATAGATCTGAGATGAGTCGAAGCTATGACGGATGGGAGGTATGGAAAGGGTAGTCCTAATTATGGGTTCATAAGGCGGATCTTTAACGATGTACACTGCAGAAGTTACTCTAAAATGTAGATAATATCTGGTAAGCGGCAAGGATGGAGAATTGCGTCAAACGAGTCTCAGGACTGATGAACGAAACAACGCATAAAGCGTCACTGTGGAAGAAATATAGGAAGATCTAAGAGGAGATGAACTAACAGTCTGAGAAGGTGACGCGTTGTGAAAAGTTTAATCCAGAAAGGGAAAAATAAGAAGTAATTATAAATACCGAACAAGTGCGAGTGGGACTCGCGCTCTGAGGGTTTCTTTCAAACTTAGCTATGTACAGGGGATTTCTAATTAGACTTTGACTGCTTGAGCCAATGTAGATGGAAAACAATTAACCCATACTATCCAGCTTTATAAGGATGGCGTTCAGACTGTGCGCTGCAGGATATGTGCTGTTAGAAGTGTTAGTGTCATGGCTTGCCCTTAGGCGCCGGTACTGGTATGGCGACTTTGATGCTACTGTTTCAGATCTGTGTGTATTACAGCGGCAGATACTCCAAATGGGCCTGAACAAGATGTTCATCTGTTGTAATCAAAACAACAGCAATACTGATGCTGGTCTTTGCGAGTATCGAAGCATTAAAGGAACACGTAGAAGTCATCTTTCTGCACCGGGGTGAAGTACATGCTTACAGTAGTTAGAATTAACTGGTGATTTCAGAATTGCTCCTTGGAGAGGCCCACTGTCAATTGCACCACAAATTACTGGAGAAGTTACTGTTTCCATGGCTTATAACGCTGGACGCAGTGCTTGAGCTACGGGCAGTGCGCGAGCTATGTCACACTTGCTCAACTCTCTACGGCCGATCTTTCGAAAAGTGCTGCTAACAGCTGTGAAATGGTATCCGTACAAACTTTCAGGTTGTCGTGGATGCAGGTGGTCGTCACACTGAGCAACATGTGTATCTTGGAACGGAGACGTGGTATGCAATAAAAAATGTTACTCTACTTTAAACGGTTTATCCCTTATTTCTCTTCCGCATGTCCTTAAAAATGTTGCCACAAGGTTTCATTGCCCTACTATCATTAGTTTTTCAAGGAAGGCCGCTCAAGAAGAGGAAGTTTTCTTGTAACCACCGTGTAGGCAAATAACAATAATATTATTTATGGATTCTTGCTTTATTTCTTGGTAGAAATTCAAGGTTGAATAACAAGTGCGCTGCTTTTGTCCTCCTGATTTTTGTAATCTAGTTTTCGGATTATTAAGCTATCTTCAGGAAGCAATAATAATAATAATAATAATAATAATAATAATTTCGTGTGGCTCAATTGTCTGATGCAAGTCTTTCTAGTGGAGACCACTTGCGTGTCCCTAATCTAATCCAGTAATCCAACCGGGGGAAGGGACCTACAGTTTAATATAGAATAGTAATCAGGTATTGTTTCTGGTGATTTTTCACATCATTGACAGGTGAATCCTAGGTTAAAACAGGAAAATCTGGTGTTCGACCTACATTCAATCCCGCAACCTCTCACTATGCAGGTACACGTTTTATCGCCTGACTACCAGGCCGATACGTACGAAGATAGTCCATTTATAAGTTTGGTTCAAAAATGGCTCTATGGTTCCGTTTTTACTGACTGAGGTTTTCTAGTACGTTAACCCCTCCAGCGATAGACTAAACTGTTTCTGAATGTTGAACTGATCAGTTCGCTGCCACCCTGCTCGTGCAGCAATTGTTTCAGAATCTATTTCTTATGCTCGAGGTATACTACATTTCGTCCGATACTGCTCATTCGTGCCCCTGTTTTGATGTTTATATGGAAATTATTGTCTAGATGCTGGCTCATTAAGCGGTTGAAAAAAATGCGGAGCAGCGCCTTGGTCGGCACCTAATGAACGGCGCTGAGGCTGTCCTTTGCCCTGCATCCGTGCCTATACATGGCGTGTCCGACGTACTAATGAGCACGCTACACAAGACTTCTTTGGCTAATTGGTGGAGCTGACAACACTTGGAGAGCTTTCCCTCCCCCGGCCCTAGCCCACGCCTTCGCCGCCCGTTTTATCACCGCCCCCGTGTCCCTTTTTTTTTCTCCTCGTCGTGCCTTTTCCCCCCTTTTTATACTTCCTGCTCTCTTGCTCACTGTCGCCCCTGGGGGAATACAAGGCTCAAGAGGGTTCAACAGCAAACACACTTCGCGAACCCACCCTGCGAAACCAGCCCGACGAGCAACGAACGGGACGTGCGCAACTACGATGACAAGGTAGCCCTTGCACTGAAAGGTTTCCACGACAATATTTATTTTCAAACAAGAGAAGAATGTAAAGCACATCACAAGATGGAGAAGGAAAATTGTGCTCTTTGCCACTGAGGTCGGAGATACGAAAATAATTTCTTGTTGGGAAGCAAACCTCTCTGTTGTAAAATGGCTGTTAAGCCATTCATACGTTAACTTGGGCCGTGACCTCAGTAAATCTGTGTTTGAAAAACTTTCCCATGATCAACGTTGTCTTGGTGCGTTGTATTGTTTAAGTACGTAGCTGAGTGTTCCGTGCGCTTGCTTCATGAATGCTTCATGTCACTGCGAAAGAAGCAAGAGGCAAGAGAAATTTCCTATATTCCGATCACGGGGATATTATTGTGTCAGTAGGTTTAAAACCATCCTCAATCTATGATCCTCTGCTAAGTTCTACCTCTACATACATACAGAATCAAAGAGTGCCGACTGTATTGAGGATCTGTCTTTTACCTTCCTCTATCGACGTTCCCTTTGCTGCTCCTCCCAGTGCCGAGTGAAATGGTCCTGTACGCCGTAACACACATCATACTAACCTACCTCTTTTGTGTTAAGTGTGTTTTACAGATTTATTTCCATATTTTTTTTTTGTAGCCTCTCTCAATTTCGTCCGTATATTCGTTGGATACATCTTCAACATTCTAGCTCCTGTTACAAGAGAAATGTGACTGAACATTTATCTTCAACTGCTCTGTTCTGACAAATTCCATTTTTTATCTCCTCGAATGTCTGTGATCACTTTTGAGTCTCTGCAGTAAGTGATGATCAGTCATGTAATCGACTAGTAACGAGTTATGCGACTTACTTATGCTTAAACCATTAATTTTCATTGTACTGAGAATCAAACGCCAATCCCTGTCCCAAACGTTGAAACTTTCAAGTACTCCATTTCGCTACACTAATCTGGAGTTATGAGGTCCTTATACACAACCACATTCTACGCTAACAGTCTCACGTTGTTCCCAGCTTTATCCACACGGCCATTAATCTATAACTTGAAAATTAACCTTCCTATAAGACTTCCTTGGGGTAAGTACGATGCAGCTTTCTCATCTTATCCTTTCCTCCATTACGAACGATGCGCTGGATTATGTTGGCTACGAAATCTTCAGTACAAGTACAGATCCATGCGGTAATTAGTAAACCTTTTATTTTTCACGAGGTGACGGTGTAGAAGTTCTTCAAGTCGAAGAACATGACAGGAAACTACTCTCTGCTCTTCACTTCCTCCTGGATCTCCTAGACCCAGAAAGCGAGCTGAGTTTCACAAAACAGATTTTTACTGAATCAATTTTGGTTCCTAGAGAGGACAATTTTGATTTTTGTAACGGTCATAAGACGCGCAGATGAAACCATATCCATAATTCAGCTGTTCGTACCGAATTGAATAACCAGTGGGAAACATTAGAATGCTTAAGCATATGGCCGTTTCTTGAGAAAAAAATTATAGCAGAATGTATTTATCTTTCTGTAAAGTCTCTAACACGGACTCAGTAGATAACAGAGACACATAACACATAAAAACCAAACGTTTCTTAAATTTGAACAACAAACGTCTAATCTAAACTATAAGTTGAGAGGAAACATAATCGTTAAGACACGAATGTAACTATAAGACGGGTTCGTCATTCACGCCAATATCGGCAGTTTCACTTCAGGTTAATAGGAAATGGAGTTTTATACATCCGAGAATTCTCCAGGCAGCAAAATCACAAAGAATAAAATTATAGAGGGCAGAGTAGCCCATACTATATTATGAACTTCGAAATAATAGCTCAACACAGCGGGGTACATTGTCTCCTGACTTTACGTCACTTACGGACATTGCAGCAAAAATCATATGAGTTGATGAAGTTCACAGAAGAGAAGAGTAGGTATGCGGTGGACATTCACAGTCATGTCCACGCAACTATCGCCTGACAGGCCGGGTGATCTATAGCAATCAATAGCCGTAACAACGAAATGAGGAGGGCTCTATTCGGTGTCACTGCATTGGGAGGCCATCTTCTCCAAGCAGTTCGATCCGTAACCGCCAAACATTATAAAATGCCAGTTCGATATATGACCCATATTCTCCCATCACACTGATGTTACCATGTAGTTCAAACTCTCGTCCCTGCACTACTATCTTGTTCTCATAAGTCGATCTCTGACTCCAAAGCTGATGGAAAGGTAGTTTGACTCCTGATCCACCATCTTTGTTCTCATAGTTCTACCTATGAACCCAGCAAATTACTTTGTATGGACTGATAATCGATTTATGGACATTATTTAATACCTAGTCTAAAGTGCCAAAGGTTGCAACGATTTTCTCGGAGTTCTTTCCAAGATAGCTCCTAACAAATCAATGAAGATTTGCAGAAAATAAATGCGTGGCAGTTATCTCTCAGTATTAGTAAGTGTTACCTACTGTGTATAACAAGGCGAAAATTCCCATTGAAGTACGAGTACAAAATAAATGCCCAGTCTTTGGAAGCGGTAATATCCGTCAAGAATCTGCGTGTGACTATTCGAAATGATCTCAAATGGAATGATCAGATTACATAAGTAACGGGCAAGGTGAACTCTAGATTGCGGTTTATTGGTAGAATCCTGAAGCGATGCAGTCCTTCAAGAAAGGAAATTGCTTACAATACATTAGTTCGTCCAGTCTTAGAGTATTGTTCATCTGTATGGGACTCTTACCAATTGGTCTGATTCAAGAGATTGAGAAGGTCCATAGAAGAGCAGAAGATTCGTGACTGGTACATTTAGCCATCGCTAGAGCGTTACAAATCTCATAGAAAGTTTGAAGAGGGACACACTTGCAGATAGACGACGCGCTAAACGGAAGGGGCTGCTCACTAAATTCCGAAATCCGATTTTCACCGAGGATCTATTATTACCACAAACTTTCAAATCGCGCAATGATCACTATTCAAAGACAAGGGAAATTAGAGCTCGTACTGAGGCGTTCAGATAGTCGTTTTTCCCTGTCGCGATCCGCGAGTGAAACAGAGGGGGGTGGGGGGGGGAATATGAATTTGGCGCGAATAGTACCCTCCGCCACACACCGCTTAGTGGCTAGCGGAGTATATATGTAGATGTAGAAAGCAGCTCAGTATATTTTAAACCGATACGTCACCTAACATAACCGGATGAGTAGGGAGCAGCGTACGCGGCGATCGGGACCTGCCTCGCTGGCACTGGAAACTGCACCACACCAAACACACTGAGACTGTGCTAGCCTCATACATGAAACACACAGCACATCTTTGGGTACAATAAGTGAACTATTAGCAACTAACGTGTTGTAGAGGTTTTCCAGTAATATTGCACCACACCAAAACAATTTTAGGGAAGAAGAAGATTGCATGCGTAATATAACTTGCTATTATTTCCGATTTTAGGCCTACTTGAGGTTATGTTCCGCAGGTGGTACATTAAACGAAATATCAACTCATGACGCTTTTGCAAGTTTTTTAATTAATGCTTCACCTCACCAAGCACCATTTCAGGGTGGTACGAAAATAATTCATTATTTTCTACACTATGAAAATGCAATTCTCGTTACAACCAGCTAATGTAGCCTTTTATTTCACTGCCTGACAAAAAAGTTAGTCAACCACAAAGTGAAGAGGAAGTCAAATTAAACTTCACAGGTTCCGAGTATAAGATCGAGTTAAATAGACAAAAAACTTTGCAATATGAGCCGACACATCTATAAGACGTTGCAGACCCTCTGTCCTGAATGCATCCACTGATTCAGTTGGAAAAGGCGTCATGAAGCTGTTGTACCCTCTCCTAAGGGAAGCTGATCCACAACTGTTACTTGTTCTTGATATTCTGGTTTCTGGATGTGGGTCGTTATTGATTTGGGAGCTGGCCCCACACGAGTTCTATCAGGGAGACATCTAGGCATCATGCTGGCAATGAGGACATTTCAACATGTCTTTCGGACACGCATGGGCCTGACGGTATTTATGAATATGTTATGTAGAGCTACGAACTTAACGGTTAGTTTTGCATATCCGAAAGAACGGACACCATACCTATATAATACATATGCCTGGCGGCATACTGATCTCTCAGTGCAGATACACAGTAAAGTATGACCTCTCACGGGACTACATTAGTGTTACGAGCGAAGAGGAAAAATGAACAGGGGACACTACTCTGCAGAGTGCGGCATATGAAGAATGGGTCGAACGGGAGACGTGCTCGATAGCCGAAGCGTCTAAGGCGACTGTATGCATAAAGTGGTATTTAAGGGTTCGAAACCAGGCCCGGCACAAATTTCCGTCTTTCAACATTGAGTTACTGCAAAGCCCCAATGTAAAAAAACCCGTAAATTTCTTTCTAGTACGCATCTAACGCATACAGCTCCTAGAGACATTTGCTATTTGTGGACGGTAATATATGAATGGCGCCATGATACTGCCGCATGAGAGGTAACAAATGAGAACGCAGGATGACAGCCCTGAAAGTTCCCTCAAGCGCTACCTCAGGCATAACCTATGGCCGCCTACATTGTTATACCACTGTGCCCCTTGAAAATATTGTAAGCATGGGACACCTGCCTAGACAGCTGCCATACCCTCCAAAGGTGCCCGTCTGGGATGGCCCAGAACCACAATTCACTGCTTAATACAATGAGACGCCATTCATTAACAGTCCCTGCTTTTCCGTCATGGCTGCTGTTTATGATCCTCATTGGAGGCTACGCTTTGGACAGTGATTCCCTGATATGGTTACTAAATGATCAAACGTGTGTGAATTCGTAAGGGACAAAACTGCTGAGGTCATCGGTCTCTAGATTTACACACTACTTAAACTAACTTGAACTAACTTATGCTAAGAAAAACACAAACAACCGTGCCAGAGGGAGGACTCGAAGCTCCGGTGGGAGACGCCGCGTAATCCGTGACATGGCGCCTCTAACGGCGCGGCCACTCCCCACGGCACTGTGGTTACTGTTAGACCCTGACCAGTGGCACGGGATAACACAGAATGTTGGAGGGATATCATTACTTGTACTCGTATAGCAGCTCAGACGTGAAGTGGTAGCGATGTGCTTGGTCCACAACACGGTGAGCCTCGTTTGTGGTAGTTAGACGTAGTTGACCGAAACCTAGATGAAAACTATGCTAGCCCTCATGTTCCCATACAGTCAAACATCGGACCACTATACGTATGAACGCCATTCGAATATAGATACCGTACGATTTGACCAGTCTGCAAAATGGAAGTCAACAATAAGGCTTCTTTTAAAATCTGTCACCTGCTGCTAACATTGTTTCCCATATGTACACTGCGTCACTGTTTCCTTATAGTCTTCACACAATATTTGACGCTGTTCATGCCCCTTGTATACCTTATCAGGCCTGATAACAACACTAAAGACATATAATTCTAAAACAGCCTGGTAAAGGTTGTAGCCGTCACCAAGCTTTCTCTTTTCATTTATATACCTACGGATGACGTTAGATTAACATCCGACTATGTCTACTAGATGTTTCTTTTTGAGGCGGAGAGTTTTCGATCTTCCACCAAAACGTGGTTATGTTCCACAGGTGGTTGAACAAACAAACTTTCATCACTCAACATTGTTCAGTAGTTAGAAATGAAATTACAATTATATTAATACCTTCAGCTGCTGACTGGCGTTGATATATATCAACAGGGACAGGTGAAAATGTGTGCCCCGACGAGCCGGCTCCATCTGAGCCACCGAGGGCACAGAGAACAGCGCGACTGCCCGGACTACCTCGCGCAAGCCTCATGCGAGACCCACATTCTCACCTTGTATGTCCACACACTAGATTTGTAGTGACCCACCTCAACACACTCATTACTCGTGGAAGACATTCTTACCAAATCCAGTAAGAGTTCTGGGAATATGTGTGCATCCTCACAGAAGAAGAAGTTCATGGCCGGTATTGCCAGAACTATACACTTATATGGATATATCCATATAAGTACAGGCCTATTACAAATGATTGAAGCGATTTCATAAATTCACTGTAGCTCCATTCATTGACATATGGTCACAACACACTACAGATACGTAGAAAAACTCATAAAGTTTTGTTCGGCTGAAGCCGCACTTCAGGTTTCTGCCGCCAGATCGTTCGAGAGCGCAGTGAGACAAAATGGCGACAGGAGCCGAGAAAGCGTATGTCGTGCTGGAAATGCACTCACATCAGCCAGTCATAACAGTGCAACGACACTTCGGGACGAAGTTCAACAAAGATCCACCACCTGCTAACTCCATTTGGCGATGGTATGCGCAGTTTAAAGCTTCTGGATGCCTCTGTAAGGGGAAATCAACGGGTCGGCCTGCAGTGAGCGAAGAAACGGTTGAACGCGTGCGGGCAAGTTTCACGCGTAGCCCGCGTAAGTCGACAAATAAAGCAAGCAGGGAGCTAAACGTACCACAGCCAACGGTTTGGAAAATCTTACGGAAAAGGCTAAAGCAGAAGCCTTACCGTTTACAATTGCTACAAGCCCTGACACCCGATGACAACGTCAAACGCTTTGAATTTTCGGCGCGGTTGCAACAGCTCATGGAAGAGGATGCGTTCAGTGCGAAACTTGTTTTCAGTGATGAAGCAACATTTTTTCTTAATGGTGAAGTGAACAGACACAATGTGCGAATCTGGGCGGTAGAGAATCCTCACGCATTCGTGCAGCAAATTCCCAATTCACCAAAAGTTTACGTGTTTTGTGCAATCCCATGGTTTAAAGCTTACGGCCCCTTTTTCTTCTGCGAAAAAAACGTTACAGGACACGTGTATCTGGACATGCTGGAAAATTGGCTCATGCCACAACTGGAGACCGACAGCGCCGACTTCATCTTTCAACAGGATGGTGCTCCACCGCACTTCCATCATGATGTTCGGCATTTCTTAAACAGGAGATTGGAAAACCGATGGATCGGTCGTGGTGGAGATCATGATCAGCAATTCATGTCATGACCTCCACGCTCTCCCGACTTAACCCCATGCGATTTCTTTCTGTGGGGTTATGTGAAAGATTCAGTGCTTAAACCTCATCTACCAAGAAACGTGCCAGAACTGCGACCTCACATGAACGATGCTTTCGAACTCATTGATGGGGACATGCTGCGCTGAGTGTGGGAGGAACTTGATTATCGGCTTGATGTCTGCCGAATCACTAAAGGGGCACATATCGAACATTTGTGAATGCCTAAAAAAACTTTTTGAGTTTTTGTATGTGTGTGCAAAGCATTGTGAAAATATCTCAAATAATAAAGTTATTGTAGAGCTGTGAAATCGCTTCAATCATTTGTAATAACCCTGTATATTGTTCAGTAGTGGTTCATCTCACAAAGCACCATGTTAGGGGGAGGGGGTACAAAAATAATGCCACATGTTCTACACTACAAAAATTGATTTGAAATTATTGACTGGTTTTATATTTGCTGTACTTTTTGAATTTTCCGATATAGCTTTATGTTTGGACCGGAGGGTACATTGTGGCTGCCATGCTGAACAATACTGGAACATTCACCCATCAGAACTACGGCTCCAGGTCTCGAAAAACGTTACAGACAACGTTTTGTCTCCTTTTTACGGTCAATGAGTAACTAATACCAAGAACCTGCTCTAAAATAAGAGCTACACATGTTTAGTTGTCGACCTTAGATTTCCCCATGTTTAGCACAACAATGCATATAAAACTGACGTGCTTTCGAGGGATCTTCAATGAAGCGTGACACTTGACCAGTATAGTTTCGCCATACGGAAGTGTGAATTTTAAAAGCAATAAACAAAACTTGTTACTTTCATAAATATTTAGATCAATATGACGGCTGCTCAGTCTGCTTCCGTCAACAAATGAGAGTTGAAACACGTATGTAACGCAGCAGCGATGGCGAGGCATTGTAGCATCTGTGACCAGAGAGTATGCGCTTGACCGCGCGAGTGTTGCGAGCGGTTCTCAGTCAGTAGTAGTCTTTGCGAGTTAGTCTGTCGTTGCGAGTCTGTCAGTTCAGTCGTTGCGAGTCTGTAGCTCTGTCTAGTTGAGAGCAGTACTCAGTCTGTAGTCGTCATGCAGAGCGATCGGTCAGTAGTAGCAGCCCAGTGCGGTTGTGTGATGTAGGCGGTCGGCAACAATGGTCAAGATGAGGAATAAGGTATACTGTTAATTAATATAATCATTAGATAATGAAAAATTTTATTTATTGTAATTATTCTCCAACAAGTCTCCCAATAATAATTTTTTATTTCAAAAGTATTTTCTCAAAAATTTAATTTTTTATTGAACTCAAGATTTCGTTGCACTTCCCATTTCATTCCACTTCTTTTGAAGAAAAATTCCACTAAAATCACAAAAAAAGAGAATATTATTATTTGCAATGCAGTTCCTCCAAGCGGTGCGCAACAACAAGAGCAGATATGTGACATCCATTTATTCTGAGGTAAGACTTTAATTCTGATTGTTTTTCACAGGGCCAAAGACCGATGTTTCGGTTTAATTGAATTTTCTTGTCACTGAATGGACTTTAATTTTGAAGGATTTATATTTGAGTCAGATTGCGTATTTTCACATTTTTGTTGCCATTGTCAGTACATTTGATTGTGGGCAAGATACGCATAGAGTAATGTCCATCAGCATTTCTAATTAGTATCGTCCTTTTCTTTTAAAATTTTTGTGGGGAGGTTACACTTGGCTCCACATTTCTATTAAGTATTGTCTAAATTTCTTTCTTTTTAAAAATTGCGGTGGGGAGGTTACACTTGGCGACACCCAGTCCAGGATCGTATTTCGTTGAGAGTCTTTTGAGCGACAGTCAGATATCTGCTCTTATTTGCTTAGATAATTAGGATTTGGCGCAACGCTTTTAATAATATTGTGACTTTCTTTCTACAGGTCAACGGCAATTTGCTGCTTTGTTGTATTTGTGTGTTGCTTTTGCATTGTGTTGATTTGTTTTGTGAAAAATTTTGACTATTGTAAAAATGCCGCGAAGGACTGTGAATAGTGTATCGCGAAGTATTGTGAATGAAATTACCGACTTAAACAACGTGACCGATAGTAATTGTGACACGCAGTGTAATGATGACAATCCTGCGTTCACTAACAATCAGTGCATTACAACCACTAATGATGATTTTTGTCTTAATGATGAACAAACGAACTCAATTGTCTCGTCTGTTAATTTGACGACAATTGATGACGCGGGACGCTCTATTGTAATGAGCGCTGCCCTGCTTAACACAACCGATTTACTAAATTCACGTGACGAGCAGACAAATTTGTCTAATGAAAATGAACAGATCACACAGAGTAGGACAGATTTATTTAATTCCGAAACAATGACTGATAGTATACATTTGACTGACAAACCTTTTTATAAATTTCAAAATGACCAAAGGGTTACAGAAAGTGAAACAATTCCAGATCCACTATTGAACAGCACAGAGAATAGAAATGCTGACCTTGAGTCGAATCCAATTATGGCTTTGTTGCGACAAATGAGTAAACAACTTAATGAAAATAGTATAGATGTCAAACACTTAAATGAAAAACTTGACAATAATGACAAAAAACAAGACAAACTTAGTGAACAGGTCCGACAACAGAGTGAAAATTTCAAACAACTTAGGGAAGATAACAGACAGCTTAGTGAACAAATTAGAGACGTTGCCGCGCAGTGCCATGACACTAAGGAACAGTTGCGCGTGGAAATTGAGGCTTGTTCACGAAAAAATAGCGAAGAAATAAAGTCTGTTGCACAAGAATTAAGGGAAATGCAAACAGCCGCAACAGATACACTCAGAGAGGAAATTAGCGGAGTCGCCAAACAGTGCTCTGAAAAAGCTACACAATTACGGGACGAGTTTAAAGCAATGACGGTAGAACTTTCGCGCACTATGGACGCAAAGATAGACACGAAATTCGAACAGCAGAACACTCAGATTAACGAGCGCTTTAATCAGCACATACAGAACAGTGATACGCGTTTCCGCAGATTTATTCAGGATCAAAACAAAGTAAAACGACAAGTCATGGAAACAATCACTGCACAAAGACAAGAGGACAAACGTAAAATATTCGCGAAAGCGAAGACGTATGTAGACAATAATATTACCACAGTGTCCGACAAAATTAATACCATAGAACAATTGAACGCGGAATTACGGGATGAAATTTCTGACCTTAAATCAAAAACAGATACACACACAGTAAATATTCAAACAGTGACAGATAGATTCGAACAGTTAGATCTAACACAGGATTGTGATGTTATCAAAGCTGATGTTAAAAAACTGAGCGAAACTACGCGCAAGTTGCAAAAACAGATTAATGCGTCTGATTCTAAAACCGATGATCAGGTTAAAATACTGACTGAAAAATGTGATGAATTGGCCAGTCGTATTGATGTTATCGAAAATACTAATGACAATAAATCAGACGATACTGCACCGGTTTCTTTTATCCAAACACCTGAATTTCAAAATTTACAGCTGACAATTAATGAAATCGATTCATCTAACAACACGTTACGTCGGAAGTTATCAAATTTACAACAAGAAGTAACAGAGATGAAAAACATGTCAGTTAATAACATACCACAACAGACGCCACTTTATGAACATGTGTCAGAGTCACGCAGCGTGTATAATGTGAGCAATTTACAGCAACTACGCGACTTAAAATCCGAAAAGCCACGCGACTTAAAATCTGAAAAGCTACGCAACTTGAAATCCGAAATGACACAGACGAACAGATTCACACACAAACCTGAACGTGTTATCAAACTGAGTGACGAGAACGTAGATTTCGAGCAATTTGCATTTGTAAGCAAATGTAAAGAATTTAATAATGACAGAACACAGATACACGATTTGCACTGTATACGACAATTTATCTTTGTACATTCACCGCTATTATCGGTAATGGAGAAACTAGCTTTGAACCAGATGCGACAATTTATTTTTGTATTTACAACAGCATTGCCTGTAATGAAGAAATTTGAATTAGCACGAATACAACAATTTGCCTTTGAAATTTTACCGCTATTGCCTGTAACACAAAAGCTAAAATTTATTTGCAGTGCGTAAATGACCTCAGGGGATTCATTACGCTTTAATGAATATGTGCCGTAGCGAGCATAGGGCCCCGAGCTGTAGTAGTGCTGTTTCATCTTTAGTTTTCTGCACTGCTGCCTTTTCTTCTACTATCCTTTATATCTATCCAAACTGCTCTTTAACTATTGCTCTACCTAGTATTAAGAATATGTAATGAAAACCCGATAAGACAAATTTTTACCGAATGTGACAATTTTCATTAGGCACTCCAGAATCACGAGAACTTAAATAACAGATAAAAATCGTAATCATCAGTATGTGTAAAATTAACAGCAAACGCATTTTTTGGTAACAATAGACGTTTTTCACCACAACAACATCAAAACCAGCCGATTAGGATACCTAACCAACAATGGAATACACAAGGTCAACCAGGCTTTAATGTTTCGCCGCGTGGACGCATAGTCCCTGGTCCAACAAATAGTAACGTACGTCAACAAGGAAACAACTACGTACAAAGAAGACAGTATTTCAATTCCTATCGTAATGCACCGTATAGGAATGACTATTACGACAGACGTAAAAATAATGAAGACAATTTTCAGCGAACGTCTAACAACAGTCGGTCATACCAACAGCAAAATCATACGCAAGAACATATTCTCATGAATGAACCCGACAGTAGGTACCATCCAGAGCGTAACACGCCTGGAAGAAGTAATAGGACAGTTCAAATAGTCGAAATGCCACAGAATCCTCCTAATAATAATAACACGTCAGATAGAATCTGACTAGATAATGTACAGGACGCATCTTGCAATAATACAAGCACTACCTTAGACACGCAAAATGTTGTTCACGAAAATGTAATTACTTTTGACGACATCAGAGACACTCTTTTACAGGAAAGACCAGTTATTCAGAAAACCATTTCACATCCTGTTATCGAAATTAAAATTGGTTCATCGAAATTCTCAGCAGTAATTGATTCCGGATCACCTATATCAGTAATAAATGAGGAGACTTTTAATGAGTGCAACAAAGAGAATACTTATCCGACGTTACCTTTAGGCAAAACAAAAGTGAAAGGAGCCGTATCGAGTAAAGGTGTAGACGTTAAATTACAGACGCATTTATCATTTTGTATTGGAGGTCATACTTTTCACTCTAATTTTTGGATTGTGCCTTTATTGACAACAGACGTTATTTTAGGTACTAATTTTCTGGTACAACACGACGCAGTTATTGATTTTCAGAATTCTTATTTAATGTTAAAGGATGAAAATGTACAATTGGCTTTAGAATTTCAGCACTCTTTATCTGCGGAAGAACAAACAATTAACCGCACAGAGGTCATTTCCGCAACACGTAACATAGACTGTAATCCCACATTGTTCACGGATACGTACGTACATAACTATAATACTCCAGACGAAGCTGACTACGACGTTATGCAGTTAATTTCTGATAAGGTTAAAGAGAGCAGTGCAACTACAGACGACGAACGAACGCAATTACACAAAATTCTTTTACAGCAAGCTCCAGTTTTTGACAACATTCCTGGTACTATGTCCGGCTTTATGTATGAATTTCAAGTCAAACCGCACGACACATTTAAAGCAAAGCATTATCCCATTCCATATATTCACAGAGAACAGGTTAAAAAAGAGCTGCAAGATATGCTTGATCAAGGAATTATAGAACCAGCAGTTAGTCCGTACATAAACCCGCTACATATGGTTAAGAAGAAAGATGGTTCACTTCGCCTTGTACTTGATTCACGTCACATTAATGACATTATTATTAATGAAACAGACCGACCACAGACATTAGAGGAACTTTTACAGAAATTTCACGGCACTGCTATTTATTCCACATTAGATTTGAAATCGGGATTTTGGCAAATTCAACTTCATCCGAATTGTAGAAAATATACAGCTTTTCTCTGTTTCGGCGACTGTTATCAATTTTGCAAACTACCGTTCGGCTTAACTATTTCTTCTGCAGCTTTTATTCGCGGTTTGAACACAATACTTCCGACAGAACTTAAAGACAGAATTACGACGTATGTAGACGATATTCTTATCGCAGAAGCTAACTGGTCTGAACACAATATGATTCTTGAACAACTGTTACAAACTTTTCATGCACAAGGACTCACAGTTAACCTCAGTAAATCGCACTTTGGCAAAACTTCTATAAAATTTCTTGGACACGTAATTTCAGCAGAAGGCATTGCACCTGATCCGGAAAAACTTCAAGCTCTACGTGACATTACTGTTCCTACAACAAAAAAGCAATTACGCAGTTTTTTGGGCTTAATTAACTTTTTTCGTAAATTTATTCACCATTCTGCTTTAGACACGCCTAGACTATGCCAATTAACGGGTAAAAACACTATTTGGTCTTGGGATAAGCAAGCACATTTTGAATTCATGAACCTGAAACATGCTCTGTTGAATGCTCCACTGTTATCGCACCCCGATCTTACTAGAAATTTTTCCATTGCTACCGACAGTTCCAACACCGCCTTAGGCGTACACATTTTCCAGGAAATTGAAGAAGATGGTTCAATAGTAATCAAAAACATCGCATTTGCAAGCCGCATTCTGTCACCTGCTGAGCGAAATTACTCTGTTACAGAATTGGAAACATTATGCGTTGTCTGGGCTTTTACGAGATTTCGGCACTTTCTTTACGGCAGACATACCACCGTCTACACAGACCATAGAGCCATACAATTTTTGCTTTCAGCCAAATTCACTCACGATAGATTAAGCAGATGGAAACTATATTTACAGGAATTTAATTTTACGATTGTTCACATTCCCGGCACACAAAATGTTATAGCAGACGCACTATCGCGTTCTCTCGGCAACAATCAGCAAGACGTAGCAACCCACTTCTGCAAAGCAAATTTCAGTGTCATGTACATTCAGCAAGTTGCATTTGAAAATTTTATTTCATCGTCATTACAGGACATAGCACAAGAACAAAATAAGGACAATGTGTGGAAAGAAATTAAACACCTTTGGCAAGATAGGAAAAATGTTACGATTAGGAACCACTACACTGTACGCAATGACATTCTGTTTCGCCGCTGTCATCCTGACAGCAACAATTGGTTATTATGCATTCCTGACGAACTGGTCAACAAATTAATCTGGTACACTCATCTAAGTTACGCACATTACGGAGCACGAAAATGTTTTCTTATACTGAGACAGAACTGTTATTTTACTAACATGGAAAAACGTATACGACGAGTTTTAGCGTCTTGTAAAATTTGCCAGAAAGCTAAATCAGACACCACTTCACATATTCCTCCATTATATCCCATTATACCTGTTAAATTAAGACATATGGCCGCAGTAGATATTTTTGGTCCGATTCCGAGAACTAACAGAGGTTTTTGCTACATTTTTGTCGCTGTTGAGCTCACTTCAAAATTTGTTACTTTCACTCCGTTACGCAAAGCTACTGCTAAAACTGTTTCAAATGCATTTATAAAACATTTTCTATCTCATGTAGGGCATGTAATGAAAGTAATTTCCGACAATGGATCACAATTTCGTAGTAGTGTATGGACACGCATGTTACGAGCTAGAAACATTTCTCCGATCTATATATCCAAGTACCACGCTTCTTCGAACCCTTGTGAAAGATTAATGAAGGAAATTGGTAAGCTATGCAGAATATACTGCCACAAAGGACATATTGATTGGGATACACACATACTCTCATTCCAAGATGTAATTAATTCCATTCCAAATGAATCCACTATGCTATCTCCGACTGTTATACTGAAAAACGTTGAACCACCGAACAAAATTAAAGAATTAATAGAATTCCCCAAAAATCGTCGCCTACGACACCACGAAATAATTGACATTGCGCTGAACAACATCAAACGTGCCGCAGAGCGCCGGAGAAGACAGCAAAAACAGGTTTGTACACGCCGCGACTTTCACGTTGGACAGAAGATATTAGTACGTACACACTATTTATCCAGCAAATTAAAAGGTAAGTGCAGTAAATTTGAACTTCTATACGCAGGTCCGTATCGGATTCGCAGTATCCCTCACCCCAATGTTGTACACGTCGAAACTTTGAGAACCAGAAAATCGAAAGGCAATCACCATATCTCAAACATTAAACCGTTTATTGAGTGAAACCACTGTATGATTCAACACACTATGATGCCATTTACTAATGCAATTAATTCACCTGACTAATTACTGATGATTATCGTATTTTTTTTCTTGGCAAGTGCCCGGCAAGGTAAGGTTAGCAGGTCGCTTTTCTTGTCGTTACACATCAGACCGTGCACATTTTCCATTTTTTTTGTGTATATGACTGTACTCCAGTTTTGTTTGTATGCACTATGAAATAGTTAAGATATAACACACACCAGTCGACTTTGACATTTTTTTTGCCTTATGACATCTCAACATCGTGACTGTTTCACATTTTTTTTGCTACTGCATTGTATTATTCTGTGTACATTTTTTCGCATCCGAACACTGTCAATGTCTTGGACATATTACGTTTTCTGTCATGTTATGCTGTATGGTTAATTGTGTCACCATAAACCAGTCATTATTTAGTGGGTATAGGATTTAAATGCAAGACATTAATCTTTGTTCATCAATTTCAGAAAGGAATGATGATTCTAAGAAATAAATTTAACATAAATGGGAATTTCACCTACGGAATAAACGAAAGGAGATGCAATAACTTTATGAGGAAGAGTAAAGGGATCAGGATTAACAAGCATTAACAAGACTATACTATACTCATCGAAGAATAGCAGTCTTAACTAATTTTTTCTTTCAGAATACAAGGTGATTGATGCAGGCTGTCAGACTGAACTACACATCTTAGTTTTAGTGATGAAATATGCTAGAGATAAGGAATAGTTATGTAATGAGTAATGAAGTGATTTTTTGCAGATGATAATGAATACTGATGAATAATGATGAAGGATATGCTGTTATGAATAATGAAGTTTTTCTTTACAGGTGGTGATAATAATGAAGTTATGATAATATGGATAATGAAGTGATGGACAATGAAGTTTTTTCTTTACAGATGAGGATAATGGTGAAGTTATGATGATATGGATAATGAAGTTTTTTTTCTTTATGCCACGTAGTTATTTAAGTATTTGTTGCGGTTTGCTTTGACAGCAGGTGTTACATTGCATAGTAGGATGACGGAAAGTTTTGGAAAGGACAGCTATGGAACACATTTTATACACATTTCACTACTTGTTAATTCGAAGTTCACTACTTTTCAGCATAGTGTACGTTTCTTCTTTCAGGTCAATAATCCGTTTATGTATTTTTTCCAGGAGAAGTTTTTCATGACACTTACTAAACCTGTTACTTATTATACCTGTTCTAGTACTTGCATTTTTATATTTTTTACCCATTTGTGTTTATCATTTATAAATGTGATCACATGTACTGCCTTGTTACATAATCTTGCTACAGCTGACTCATGACGAATGACGTTACCTATCCTCATTTGCAGCAATAGGTCAAAAGCAAAAAGTATTATGCCTCAGCAATTAATTATCGATCCCAACGCAATGCATTGCTACCAAAAAAATGTATTACCAGTCCCACATAATGTCACTAGTTTATGATAATTCTGAATAATACTGATCAACTCTGAATAGCATGTCACTCGAGTAATGACCTCTTAATGAGACTATATTCAAAATAATGCTTTGTCACTAGCTAATAACTGCCACTGTTTATTGTAATGCCTGTGATTACTAATGATTTGACTGTAATTAACTGATTTTTAATAATGACTTTGTAATGATCTGAATAATACTGAATGATGAACTATGTTTTATTCTATTCAATACTTGATGGCCACTGAGTGCCAATAATTAATGTCAATCCACGAATTGTTATTAATTATGCCATTGATTAGCTCTTGTTTCCAATGTTGATACTTTGTTGTTGGAAATGAATGTGACTGTTTCATAATGCTTTGTAATTAGGAAAAGACTAATGATTCTTAATAGATTGGAATGACACATAATTAATTAACTATGGTACTGTTTAATAATGCTTTGTAATTAATTAAGGCTAATAATTCTTAGTATATTGAAATGACAAATGATTAATTAATTAACTGTAATTAGACAAATGATTAATTAACGACAAATGATTAATTAACTGTAATTATACAAATGATTAATTAACTGTAATTAGACAAATGATTAATTAATGACAAATGATTAATTAACTGTAATTAGGAGAAGGTTAATGATTCTTAATTATACTCTGTAACTGAAAAGAATGCGATTATTTCATAATATTTTGTAACCAGGAAAAGAAGGCTACTGATTCTATGTAAAACAATTAATGAACATTTTTCTGTAATACTACATACTTGGTACAGAAATGTTCAATAACTGGGCTATGAATGCCACGAACTATCAATGAAGACTGTAATTGTCAATATTATGTGACTTGATGTCCTTCACCTCATAAGCTGACTACCCTGAATTACTGCAATGTCCATTTGTCCTGTTTATCCCAGTGATCATGGAGCACTATATTTGGTTTTGCACTAATTCTACGTTGGTGTGCCTTGTAAGAGTGTGGTGTTGACACGACATGCTGTCCACCACCATGAGCGATGAAGACATTATTATGGTCCCACTGTTTGGTGTACCTAATGTACTGCCAAAATGAAAACATGGAACATTACTACGACAGTTCAGTGTCTTGGCTACACTGATAAATTCTGATGGGAAAAGAACTTCAAGTTGTGTCACTTGGTGTTGTACTACTGTGGAAAGATATGGACTTTCAGAGCAGCTGTGTGCAATCTAAAGTGCTACAACCATGATGCAATCCTTCCCTTTCCTATCCTGATTCTTGTCACATAAAGAAAAAATTTTTTTTTGGTAACATCATTTATGTTCATAGGTTATACATTTTTCGATTCGCTAAACTCCAGTGTGAGTACACTTATGTCACTGGTCGACATGATGTTTGCCATTATGTTTATTTGTTATGAAAATACTAAAGACATTTTTCAGTGCATGTGCACTTTGGACATGAATTTTTTTTGCCATTATGTTTATTTGTTGTGAAAATGCTAAAGACATTTTTCAGTGCATGTACACTTGTCAACATAATATTTTTTGCCAGTCTGTTTATTTGTTCTGAATATGCTAAAGAATTTTTTCAGTGCCTGTGCACTTTATCTGTCAAAAAGTTTGTATATACTTTTTTCTGATTTGCTACTATGTTTAGTATTCACATTTTGTCCTTGTCTGATATATTTTGTACTTAGTGCGTGTGCACAACATTTAAATATTCTGTAAGTTGTAGGATTTTGTTAATTAAAGAAAAATTTTGCCGCGCTTGGCAAGTCCAAATGACTCACCATCGCTGCCAAATTTTTGCCCCCCGAGTGGAGGGTTATGAAACACGTATGTAACGCAGCAGCGATGGCGAGGCATTGTAGCATCTGTGACCAGAGAGTATGCACTTGACCGCGCGAGTGTTGCGAGCGGTTCTCAGTCAGTAGTAGTCTTTGCGAGTTAGTCTGTCGTTGCGAGTCTGTCAGTTCAGTCGTTGCGAGTCTGTAGCTCTGTCTAGTTGAGAGCAGTACTCAGTCTGTAGTCGTCATGCAGAGCGATCGGTCAGTAGTAGCAGCCCAGTGCGGTTGTGTGATGTAGGCGGTCGGCAACAATGGTCAAGATGAGGAATAAGGTATACTGTTAATTAATATAATCATTAGATAATGAAAAATTTTATTTATTGTAATTATTCTCCAACAAGTCTCCCAATAATAATTTTTTATTTCAAAAGTATTTTCTCAAAAATTTAATTTTTTATTGAACTCAAGATTTCGTTGCACTTCCCATTTCATTCCACTTCTTTTGAAGAAAAATTCCACTAAAATCACAAAAAAAGAGAATATTATTATTTGCAATGCAGTTCCTCCAAGCGGTGCGCAACAACAAGAGCAGATATGTGACATCCATTTATTCTGAGGTAAGACTTTAATTCTGATTGTTTTTCACAGGGCCAAAGACCGATGTTTCGGTTTAATTGAATTTTCTTGTCACTGAATGGACTTTAATTTTGAAGGATTTATATTTGAGTCAGATTGCGTATTTTCACATTTTTGTTGCCATTGTCAGTACATTTGATTGTGGGCAAGATACGCATAGAGTAATGTCCATCAGCATTTCTAATTAGTATCGTCCTTTTCTTTTAAAATTTTTGTGGGGAGGTTACACTTGGCTCCACATTTCTATTAAGTATTGTCTAAATTTCTTTCTTTTTAAAAATTGCGGTGGGGAGGTTACAGAGTGCTTGATTTAACATAACTGAGTCATTACGTAAGTTGATGAACACAGGGAACTCTTCCAAATATTGCAGAAAAATTTTCGTATGTAACCTTAAACTTACCATTTTACTAAACAAATGGAAGTTAGACGTAGCTATTCCATCACTTTCGTACTCTGAAAATGGCTTTTCTGTTGCTATATGCACGAAATCGAGACCATAAGATTTAGATACAATGTAAGCATCCAACCAGAAGTTATTTCTTATAAACAGATTTTTCGCATTTCTTCCAGTATAGTAAATTTCCTTGGATCCATAATTTACTGCAAATAAAAAAAAATAAGGCCATTTTCCAATGATATTTACTATAAATACTGATATCTTGCATTCGCAAGTCACATGCAGATTTTTTCATATTCTCATACTGTGTTTAAAATAATTTTTAAGCCGAATTTCCACATCTGCTATGACTTCTTCTTTTTTCTATAGCACTATATTTACTTGCTTCCTCACAGTTGCCTTTGACTGGGTGTTGTGTGATGTCCTTAGGTTAGTTAGGTTTAAGTAGTTCTAAGTTCTAGGGGACTGACGACCGTGGATGTTAAGTACCATAGTGCTCAGAGCCATTTCAACCATTTTTAGTTGTCTTTGCTAGAACTTTAGTTTATCTATTTTGACTCCAAATTTTTCTATGTCAAGGTATCTTTTGCTTACACGCAATACATTAACCGTACTTAGTGGGGTATGGTTGAAGTCAGTTCGATGCATTGTATCTTTTTATTAAGAGCTGTGGAATAACATTGTTCATGGGAAGCTATAATTCAGTAGTATTTGTATTTGTCGCGATTGTGTAGAACGATATCCTGGATTGAGGAAAATATGATCCTACAGTTTTTATTTAACACTTATGTATAATAAATGTATAGCCTTTGTTAAAGTCTGCGGTACCAATGTCCACATAGTTTCATCGTTTACATGTACGTGTGTGTGTGTATGTGTGTGTGTGTATGTGTGTGTGTTTGTGTGTGTGTGTTTGTACGTGGAGTGTCCCATTTAAATGTTTCAGAGCAAAATATCTCTGGAACGATCAAAGACATTCAAAAGCGAATTTCAAAGGCATGAATGTAAGTCAGGGGCTCTTGAAAGTAAATACTATGAGACATCCTAAACTGTAGGCAAGTGTTATTTTCAGCAGAGCTTTAAGTTTTTCATAAATGGACAGGGTGGTCCACTTAGGCATTTCAGTGCAAAATATCTCTGGAACAACAATAGACGTTTTTCACGACGTAGACACTGAGGAAGAGCTGGAAAAAGTAATAGAGAGCGTACAATAACATAACAGCAGAAAGAAAGACGAGATGAATCAATGCAAGAGGCACAGCTCCCTGCAGAAGACATATATGACAATGCTATCTCTGATGGAGGAAACCAAAAGAACGTTGAAGCCATGGTTATCGAAGAATCTTTCTTTTCTGTGGTTACCGAAGAGTTATTCTCCTTTTGATATCTGTTGCGTCTGATTAAAAGGACACGGCGATGCTCTTGCATGTCAAAGGTGTGGCCGAAACGTTCATGTCATCTGTGGACATTCTCCTAACGACGATGACGGCGACGAAGTAGTGGGCTAAGGGCTTAGCATTTTGTGTAGTGTTAGCTTCAGTATTCAGAACGCTATCCAAAGTAAAACGGAATCGAAATTGTACCTCGAGATTCAGATCAAAAAAAAGGGAAAATGATTCTGACAAAAAATTTCCTCACATGCCTTTCGTTGCCTCTGTTAGAGTTCCGATTACAGATGTCGCCAAAGGGCGAGGTGATTCATGTAATCTGTTGGCAGTTCGCATGAATGTGACGGAAAACGGTTTTAATCGATCTGGAATTGCAGCAGGAATCTTGGAGCAGCTCTACGCTAGATCAGAATTCACCGTCTGTCCAAAGAATTTACTGACAACTGAAGACGTTCCTGACAACGAAATACCTCTCCGATCTCCAGCTACTTCTCAATCGACAGGAAGCACCAAGGATTTGTCAGGTGTGTGCCCAACATGAAATGCAAAAATATGAGGTGCCTTTGTGTGAAAAAAAAACTACCTGCAATTAAAATTATCACCCTAGCCTTCCATGATGCAACAAGTAGGCCTGCCAGTTCTGCTTTGTGTTTTACCGGTAACAGTATTCTGTTCTCATTCTTCTTTAAGTCATGAAATGTATGTATAGCATCAAACTGTGAAAATGTAAAGTGTTTTTTTTTTAAAAAAAAGAAGAAAACTGAGTACTTGCTGTAACAAGAACTTCAACCTCAGTTCTTGTTTCATTGTTTTCCAGTAAGAACATCCATTGCTTATTTCGTAGGTTTCTCCTTTCGGTTTCAAATGCGTATTAATTAATAAAAGGCATCTCATGTTGTGCCGTTTTAACAGTTTGCGTAAAATGTGCAGGCTAATCTCAAGAACTGCTATAGGGATTTTCGTCTACAATTTAAAAATATTTCGTACGTATTGTCTTAATATTCGTGAATTAAAGTTAGGTTGTGAAAATTGTCACCTAGCGAGCAGCAGTAAAGCAGCGACTTGAGAGAGCGGACAACACAATGCAAAGCGCATCTGGTACGGTGGTCTTGCTGCCACTTCTGCTTGTGATGCTGTAGGGTAGGACGTTGTTTACTTCCGCTCCGTTACAGCGCCACGAGTCGTAGGACTCGGCCACGAATATTGGAAGTTAGAAATTAGCGTTAGGTTTTGTGCTTTGTGAGTGGATATTCTAGATCGAATTTGTCTTTGTGTTTGTTTAAATGCGCTCTTGGTAACGTTGTTGTCTGCTTGACTTGTTTTCATGGCACCCTGGTCTTTTCCGCTAGTATGTCCAGTGAGATTTTCTTTTGGTAATCGACCTGTGATGTGCAGTCCAACTCTCTGAAAATCCACGACTGTTTGGAACAGACTTTTGGATTGAATTCGGATCAGGTGCATGTTGTTGTTGTAGTTGTGGTCTTCAGTCCACAGACTGGTTTGATGCAGCTCTCCATGCTACTGTATCCTGGGCAAGCTCCTTCATCTCCAAATAACTACTGAAAACTACATCCTTCTCAGCTTGCTTAGTGTATTCAACTCTTCGTCTCCCTCTACGAATTTTATCCTCCACGCTGGCCTCCAGAGCTAAATAGGACTGAGCGAGGTGGCGCAGTGGTTAGCACACTGGACTTGGATTAAGGAGGACGACGGTTCAATTCCGCGTCCGGCCATCATTATTTAGGTTTTCCGTGATTTCCCTAAATCTCTTCAGGCGACAGTTGGGACGGTTCCTTTAAAAAGGGCACGGCCGACTTCCTTACTCCTCCTTCCCTAATGCAATGAGAACGATGACCTCGCAGTTTGGTCTCCTCCCCCAAAACAACCCATCCCAACTAAATAGGTGATCCTTTGATGCCTCAGAACATGTCCTATCAATCGATCCCTTCATCTAGTCAAGTTCTGCAACAAATTCCTCTTCTGACCAGTTTATGCGGCACTTCCTCATCCGTTACGTGATCCACCCATCATTATTCCTCTTTAGCACCACATTTCGAAAGTTTCTATTCTCCTCTTGTCTAAACAGTTTATCTCCCATGTTACACTTCCATACACGGCTACAGTCCACACAAATACTTCTAGAAAAGAACTCCTGACACTTAAATCTATACTCAAAGTTAACAAATTTCTCCTCTTCAGAAACGCTTTCTTTGTCACAGCCAGTCTACATTTTATATCCTCTATACTTCGACAATCATCAGTTATTTTGCTCCCCGGATAGCAAAACTCATCTACTACTTTAAGTGTCTCGTTTCCTAATCTAATTCCCTCAGCATCACCTGATTTTATTCGACTAGACTCCATTATCTTCGTTTTTCTTTTGTTGATGTTCATCTTAGACACTGTCCATTCCGTTCAACTGCTCCTCCAGGTTCTTTGCTATCTCTGACAGAATTACAACGTCAGCAGAAAACGGCAAAGTTTTTTATTTCATCTCCATGGATTTTAATTTCTACTCCATATTTTTCTTGTGTTTCCTTTACTGCTTGCTCAATATACCGATTAAATAACACCGGGGATAGACTACAACCCCGTCTACTCCTTTCCCAACAACTGCTTCCCTTTCATGCCCCTCGACTCTCATAACTTCCATGTGGTTTCTGTGCAAATTGTAAATAGGTTTCGCTCCCTGTATTTTACTCCTGCCACCTTCAGAATTTGAAAGAGATCATTCCAGTCAACATTGTCGAATGTTTTCTCCAAGTCTACAAATGCTAGAAACGTAGGTTTGCCTTTCCGTAACCTATCTTCTAAGATAAGTCGTAGGGTCAAGTTTGGCTCCCGTGTTCTCCATTTTTATGGAATCCGAACCGATCTTCCGCAAGGTCGGCTTCTACCAGTTTTCCATTCTTCTGTAAAGAATTCATGTTAGTATTTTGCAGCCGTGACTTATTAAGCTGCTAGTTCGGTAATTTTCACATCTGTCAAAACCTGCTTTCTTTGAGATTCGAATTATTATATTCTTCTTGAAGTCTGAGGGTATTTCGACCGTCTCATAAATCTTGCTCACCAGATGGTAGAGTTTTGTCAGGCATGGCTCTCCCAAGGCTATCAGTAGTTCTAATGGAATGTTGTCTACTCCCGGGGCCTTGTGTCGACTTAGGTCTTTCAGTGTTCCGCCAAATTCTTCACGCAGTATCATATCTCCCACTTCATATTCATCTGCGTCCCTTTCGATTCCCATAACTCTGCTCTCAAGAACATCGCCCTTGTATAGACCTTCTATGTACTCCTTCCACCTTTCTACTTCCCTTCTTTGCTTAGAACTGGTTTTCCCTCTGAGCTCTTGATATTCATACAAGTGTTTCTCTTTTCTCCAAAGGTGTGTTTAATTTTCCTGAAGGCAGTATCTCTCTTACCCCTAGTGATATGTGCTTCTATATTCTTTCATTTGTCCTCTAGCCATCCCTGCTCAGCCATTTTGTACATCCTATCGATCTCATTTTTGACACGTCTGTATTCCTTTTTGCCTGCTTCATTTACTGCATTTTTATATTTTCTCCTTGGATCAATTAAATTCAATATCTCCTCTGTTACCCAAGGGTTTCTACTAGCCCTCCTCTTTTTACCTACTTGATCCTCTGCTGCCTTCACTATTTCATCTCTCAAAGCTACCCAGTCTTCTACCGTATTTCTTTCCCCCGTTCTTGTCAATTGTTCCCTAATGCTCTCTCTGAAACTCTCAAAAACCTCTGGTTCTCTGCTTTTTGCAGTTTCTTCAGTTTTAATTGACAGTTCATAACCAATAGGTTGTGGTCAGAGTCCACATCTGCCGCTGGAAAGGTCTTACAATTTAAAACTTAGTTCCTAAACCTTACCACTGTATCATCAGTCTGAAACCTTCGAGTGTCTCAAGGCGTCCTCCACGTATACAACCTTCTTTCATCACTCTTAAACCAAGTGTTAGCTGTGATTTGGATATGCTCTCCGCGAAATTCTACCATGCGGCTTCCTCTTACCCGCATTCCATATTCACCAACAACTTTTTCTTCTCTTCCTTTTCCTACCATCGAGTTCCAGTCCCCCATGACTATTAAATTTTCAACTTCATTCACTATGTGAATAATCTCTTTTATCTCATCATACATTTTTTCAATCTCTTCGTCATCTGCTGAGCTAGTGGGCAAATGAACTTGTACTACTGTGGTAGGCGTGGGCTTCGTGTCTGTCTTGGCTACAATAATACGTTCACTATGCTGTTCGTAATAGCTTACTCGAGCTCCTATTTTTTTATTCATTGTTAAACCTACTCCTGCGTTTTCCGTGTTTCATTTTGTATTTGTAACCCTGTATTCACCTGGCCAGAAATCTTGTTCCTCCTGCCATCGAACTTCATTAATTACCACTATATCTAACTTTAATCTATCCATTTCCCTTTTTATAATTTCTAACCTACCTACCCGATTAAGGGATCTGACATTCCATGCTCCGATCCGTAGAATGCCAGTTTTGTTTCTCCTGATAACGACGTCCTCCTGAGTAGTCCAGGCCAGGAGAGCCAAATGGGGGACTGTTTTACCTCCGGAATATTTTACCCAAGAGGACGCCATCATTATTTACCATACAGTAAAGCTGCAGTCCCTCGGGAAAAATTGCGGCTGTAGTTTCCTCTTGCTTTCAGCCATTCGCAGTACCATCACAGCAAGGCCGTTTAGGTTAATGTTACAAGGCCAGTTCAGTCAATCATCCAGAATGTTACCCCTGCAACTACTGAAAAGGCTGTTGCCCCTCTTCAGGATGCACACGTTTGTCTGGCCTCTCAACAGATAACCCTCCGTTGTGGTTGCACCTACGGTACGGCTATCTGTATCGCTGAGACACGCAAGCCGCTTCACCAACAGCAAGGTACATGGTTAAGCGGGAGGATGGAGGGGGGAAGGGGAGGGTAGGATCGGGTACATATTGCGCATTTTGTCTTTGAATATTTTGTGTCCTTTGTTAAATTTATGAATCCTTTACAAGAAGAAAATTTGCTGTATAATCACGGTTCTCATGTTCCTTTCCGTCCAGAGATGACTCATTAAGTACAGCCCTCCTTCTGAGTGCTGAAGCTGAATGCGGAAAATGTTCGTGTGCCCATTGTGCCTCACGAGTTAGTTTTGCTTAAGTATGGTTAATTTAAAAACATTCGCTCAGCCAGCACAGACTCCAACGTTACTGCGTGTTTAGTTCCGTAGAAATTTACAAGTATGTGCTTACCATATATATGTTACATACAGTTCAGTGGCCAGGTAAGGACATGCTTTTTGTGTAACAAGAATGGTCATCTTCGTACCAATTGTCCGCATAGGGTTTTTCTTTTGCGATATTCTCTTGAACAGTGCCACAAATTAGCGGTGCAGACCTAGTCCTCAATAGAACTGAATCAGGTCGTGGGAGATCTGCTATTGACGCCCACCGCACGGATTTGAATTCGGCTGCTACTGATTTTGCACCGTTACGACCGAAGACGAGTTCTGATGTGTCTTCACATGGCAGAAATCCAAAACAAGAGACGCAGTACCCAGGATGCGGATATGCTGATGTTGTAGCCCTGTCCTGCGCCCCCCCCCCCCCCCCCCCCCGCCACCACTTCTCCTGAACCACGTGCGAGATGGAAAGTTTTGGTTCTCGTTCTGTTTCCACGGATGTTTCCACTGCACCTCTCGAGATGTCAGAGAGGACCCGCTCTCGATTCCCTTGTCGCTTGTTCCGTTCGTTCCACCTGTTGAGTCACAGCACCCTCCTGTTCCCTTTGTCTATTACTCCAGACGGCGGCTCTATTTTCTTGCTCTTAGAGAAGCCAAACTCGGAGGTAGTACCACAAGACGCCCAGACTGGAGTCTTTTTATCGTGTTGACATGGGTCGGTCACGTTCGCTATGGTTCCTCCTGTGCAGACAGCTTCCTATTCAGGGCCGGAAACGACTGACTTGGAAGCGATCAACGAACTTCCCACCTCGTCGGCTGCGGAGGATAACTTGATATAATTCCGGTGTAAACCACGAATCCCGCCAGATAATGCTGTAGCAAAGTAAAAACAGAAACATATAGATTCGGCAGAACGCGGCACTAGACGCCCTCCATCCGATTCGTCGATGGATTCGGCAATGGATTGTGACGGTGGAGGGTGGAACGATTTGTGTGTGTGTGTGTGTGTGTGTGTGTGTGTGTGTGTGTGTGTGTTATTTTTTTGTTTTACTTTTGTGGCGTTTTCCCCTGACTTTATTCTGATTGATGACTCAAGCTTACGCCTTTATTAACCTAAAAGTTAATAGGCTTTAATCAGATTTACGTTTGGCTTCGTTACGTCAGTTTTCTTACGAGTCGTGTGCTGATAGTGTGCTTCTGTAAGACATTTTATTAATCAGGGTCCTCTCCTAGTATTTCAGACTATTTTTAATGTGACTCCTGAATGGGCGACGTGTACCGCCCTACTTCATCGTGAGGGGGATAGGACTTCCTCTTTTCCACCTCACCTTTGTGGTTTTACATGCACCGTCTGCTTCGGGTCATACAGTAGCGCGTTTGCGGTTCTGTCTATCTTTTACGCAAGCGTCCTCAGTGTCTCATATTAATTGTCGATTTTAATTGTGTTTTACGTCCTAGCGATCAGTCCCAGCGTTACGATATTTGTTGTGAATTAGGTGAGCTGGTTCATTCGATTCTTTTACGTGACGTGTGGGAGCTGAATTATCCCACCTTCGTTAGATACACGTTTTTTATCGGCAGTTCTTGTAGCAGTATCGACAGATTTTATTTATCTGATTGCTTACGTACGGTTTCTTGCGTTTGACCTTATACCCGTTTCCGTTTCTCACCAACGCGCTATGGAGCCTAGTATAATGTTTGAACTGCAACTTGCGAAACTGTTTCGGTCACAGTGGATGCTGAATGTGCAGGTCCTCACGGAGAGTGTGCTAAACAACGTGGCTGAAGCAGTGTGGGAGCGTTGCCTCCCCTCCATTGTGCGTTGTTCTTCGCTGTTGATTTGGTTCTGCTCGAGCGTGGGACTTGAGGAAAACTACTATTCTTTTGCGTGAAGTGTATGAACGAGCGGGTGATGCTCCTCTACGGACCCAAGATGTTCGTCAATTTACATGAAAGCTGCTGCAGCTCAATCAGCATCCGATGGAGGGTTTGCAGGTCAAATCCAAACCTCGATCGGTTGTTGAAGGGAAACTGACACCGTTGTATCACCCGCTTCGGCATCAATTGCGACGTCGTCGTTCCTTCATTATGTCTTTCACAGTGGCTTCAGGCCGCCGCCAACTGACTGAGCCAGGTGATATTGTTCGAGCTCTCCACAGTACTACGTGGAACTACATACAGTCGATAACTATGTGAGACCCTTTCCCGATGATGCTCACGGAGCCCTAAGTGTGACGACCATACCTGCTCAGATTGTTGAATATTGGGCCACGTTTCAGGTAGATGAGATACGTGCTCCTCTTGCTGCTTTTCCCTCGCGTAAATCACTCAATCCGGATTATCTCCCTAAGCAGTTTTATGTGCGCTTTTGGCCCTTCTTTGTCGCGACATTTATGACGATGTTAAATGTGGTTATGCAGCAGAGAATTGTGCCTGCACGCTTAAAGATGCGTAAAATAGTATTAATACCGAAATAATCTGCCTATGTAACAGTGGATTCTTTTCGTCGTCTCAGTTTGCTTAATTTTGACTATAGAACTGTTGCAAGGGCAATCAATAACCCGTTAGCATCTCTAATGGCGAATGTGACTGGGAAGCATCGGAGTTGCCCTTCTGGTCGCTCGACTTTTGACTCCAATAGTACCGTACCGTGATGTGATTACGGTTGCTGCAGCCACTTTTGTTCACGGTTCCCTGGCTGTTCTAGATTTTAAGAAGGCAATTGACCGTATTTCTCACAGTTATGTGGTCCGTGTGTTGGAGGTATTCGGTTTTAACCCTGAGGTCCCTGTAGTTATTTTCCACGTGTTTCGCTGTATCACGACGAAGGTACTCGTTCACGATCATCTGACGCCGTCGATCGTGACAAGTCAGGCTGTGTCACACGATTGCTCGCTTTCGATATCCTTAATAGCTCTCTCTCTGTAACTACTGCTTCGCCTCCTCTCACTTCAATTAGGAGGAACGACCCTTTCTGGTGCGACCCTAATGGTTCTGGCGTATGCCTACGATGTGGTGGTTCTATACCTCGTTAAAGACGGAGTTAGATGAATATTGTCTAGTCTTTGGTGCACGACAGAATGAGGGCAAATGTAGAAGTCTTACACTTAGGGGCTTCGGTGATGTTCCTATGACCTAGACCGACGTACGTTATTAGGGGTCAACGTCGATCGTCTCCCTGTAAAAATGGCGACGCTTAATTGGAAAATTGCAAATGAAAAAATCCAGGGGGCCACCGTCGAACACAAGCGGCGGCAAGTTAAAATCCTCCAGAAAGTTCGCATTTTGGATGTATATATTTTGTAGCTTTTTACATTGCCCAATTGTTCACGCTCCCTGGGATAATGGAAAAAGAATTGCACCAATTTTCTGGGCGGTTTATATGGAAAAGATAAGTATTTAGGTTTCGTTATGCTATCACAACCAAACCACGTATCTAGGGGGTTCGGGAATCTCTGATATCGCGGCCACAGCTTCTGTATTATACATACGGAGCACGGTTTTGATTATTACCCAAGAGTCACATACTTTCACAGCTCGGCTGCTCACAGTAGTGCGTCCACTGAGTCTTTATCCGCCGGTTGATGCTGGTCTCCTTAATTTTAAACAACGGCATGTTACAAAATTTCACCTACCCGTGAGCTATTTTGGTTCCGCTGCACTACGGCAGCCGGTACCATCGTCCCGCTCTTTGCTCGCTCACTGGAAAGGGATGATGTGTCCCACTCCCATAAACCTGTTGTCGATGCGGAACCTTTCGAAAACAGTGTGGAACAATATTTGTCTCCCGGTTCATTAAATGGTAGTAACCCCTTCTTGTTATAGAGTCATAAATAATTTGCTCTTATAGGTACCGTGCGTCATCGATTTACATGCTGTAGACATTTGGCGAAATAGTGCTGGCTCCGAAAAGAGTTGGCTTTCCTTATCAGATCTGTTGTCACTGCCTACACCATTTACATTGCTCCGCAGCCTATAACTTTGTTTTTCTTTCAGAAAACGAGAAACGAAAAACAGTACAATAATGAGGCTACTTCGTCGTTTTGCACGCTTCATGGTCGCTGGTGATGGCGGAGACCATCAATTGGCGTTCCGTCAGTATACACATACTGCATAGCGGTGCAGCCGGCATTTGCCACGCTTTAAGGACTTCTTTGCTAACGTGCTTACCCTTACGTTTTAGCGGCAGGGCTTTGGCTGAGGTCGAATGCAAGTGTTGGAGGCTTGTGATGACGTGCTCTGTAGCACAACTGCATAGAAACACTCATGTGAGGGAGGACTCGACGTACAGTACTGACTGATCGGTAGTGGACAACTTAACTGTTGGATAGTTGGATTAAGGGTGGGGTGTAATGTTTTTCTTCTTTATTTTACAATTTCGTATTGTGTGATAAAAAAAAGAGCCTTGAAGCGTGTGGCTAGAAATAAAAAAAAGTCTTAGGATTGAATCCCACTTACGTCACTGTTTTGTCACTCCGCTTTATACCTAGCATTCAGTTCTCAGTGACCTGAAGACTCCCCAGAAACGACAAGTGCCTTGGATTCCACGTTGCGCAGTAGCTCAACTTCTCTCGGTTGGATAACTGGTTAGAAACATAGAAGTCGCCTAAGTGACATCCAAATGATTGCAGTCGTTTCGGAACAACTGTGCGAGAAAAGCATGAGGATCCAAAACCTGCGGTTTTAAATTCTTTATCCATGAAGTAAAGCACAGTCTGGGATGCAGCACTGCTTCGTTTACATGAAAAAGTTTTATAGCAGCGCAGCATATGATTCAGCTTTCAGCTCTCTGCTGTCCATGAATCAAGCCCAGATGTGGAGACGACTCCTTGCGTGGTACGGCGAAGGTGTCTGCTATAAAGAGTCCACTACAAAGAATTACGGCGATAACTCTCAACAATTCATCACAGTGCGTACTAAGCTTCACAAGAGGTGTGCTGCAACACAAGCTAAACATGTATGTCGCACATGGCTTTTCCTTATTTGTTTCTTTTTTTCGTGCCACCTCAGCCGGCTTCTGATACATATTGAACCACTCACACACACGCACATACACGCATAATTCCCATACAATATCGGCAGTGGTTGAAACATATCACTCATATCACAGTGCGCACCCATCACCGGCATGAGACGTTGCTCAAAATGCCGACTCAATGTGGAACATACACAGTTACTTAACACTGTGCTCTAAAGTTTCTTCAAAACGGGAACAGTGGTCCGCAAACAAATTAATACACCAAAATCATTTCTTGGAAATTTGTGGTAAGTTCTTATGGGACCAAACTGCTGAGGTCGTCGGTCCCAAAGCTTATGCACTACTTAATCTAACTTAAATCAACTTACGCTAAGGACAAAACGAACACCTATGCCCGAGAGAGGACTAGAACCTCGGACGGTGGGAGCGTGACAAGGCGTCTCAGACCGCACGGCTACCTCGCACGGCTACCAACACTGTCTGGGCATAGTTACTTAATATTTAATGCTACTGGGAAGCCGGGGTTAGTCACGTAAGGCGTAACACCCCTTTCATTTCGTCAACGAGTACATATATCGAAACAAGGTTTTCGGTAAATGTTAGAGCGTCGAGGGCACGTACGTTTTTGATTTTTTTAGCGCTGGTAACAACAGCGGTATTGAAGTAAGTACGCTTTTTAAATGGGACCGTATTCTTTTTATAGCTGCATCCGATAGCTCTTGAGAAAATTACAGTGATATAGCGTTTGGTAAAGTTGACGTTGGAACTTGTCATGCAAAATTTGATAAATATTCTGGAATTTGAGGGTACAGTATTTGCAGTGCTAACACTGCCGATGCACCTCGAACCAGGCTGCGTGGTTGTGTACCGAAAAGTAGGCCTGCACTATGAGGGCAAAGCTTTATTTTCCAGTGAATCAAATGTCGACCTAGATGTGGGTTCATCTATGAATGTTGTATACGGAAATACGACATAGGCTAGAATCTACATTATCACAAAGGGCTTAGGAAAACAATTTCACATTCGTGTATCCTCCTAGATTCACGTGAGCTAAAACAGAGAAATCAACTACTCATCCATCAAAAGTAAAAAAGGCCTTACACGCTGGAAGAAACCACTACTGTATTAAATATCTAAATTTTAGATGGAAGATTTGACCTACCTTTCCCTGTACGTGGCTATTTGTTTTTTAGAGATAAAATACGGGGATTGCCCAGAAAATAGCGCACCACATTTTTTTTTCGTAGCTGAAAGCAATGCTACGGATGTGCAACGTTGTGTACGTATTATTTGAAGTGTCCTAAATGAGCACGCCAAGCTTCCATCACTTCCCGACGGATAACGTAGCTGCAGGAAAACTTAAAAATGGCGTCTACAGGGTGTTACAAAAAGGTACGGCCAAACCTTCAGGAAACATTCGTCACACACAAAGAAGAAAATACGTTATGTGGACATGTGTCTGGAAACAAAAATGGTTCAAATGGCTCTGAGCACTATGGGACTCAACTGCTGTGGTCATCAGTCCCCTAGAACTTAGAACTACTTAAACCTAACTAACCTAAGGACATCACACACACCCATGCCCGTGGTATGCGACCGTAGCAGCAGCGCGGTTCCGGACTGGAGCGCCTAGAACCGCACGGCCACCGGGGCCGACCTGTCCGGAAACACTTACTTTCCATGTTAGAGCTCATTTAATTACTTCTCTTCAAATCACATTAATCACGGAATGGAAACACACAGCAACAGAACGTACCAGCGTGACTTCAAACACTTTGTTACAGGAAATGTTCAAAATGTTCTCCGTTAGCAAGGATACATGCATCCACTCTCCGTCGCCTGGAATACCTGATGCGCTGATGCAGCCCTGGAGAATGGCGTATTGTATCACAGCCGTCCACAATACGAGCACGAAGAGTCTCTACATTTGGTACCGGGGTTGTGTAGACAAGAGCTTTCAAATGCCCCCATAAATTAAAGTCTGGAGGGTTGAGGTCAGGAGAGCGTGGAGGCCATGGAATTGGTAAGCCTCTAACAATCCATCGGTCACCGAATCTGTTGTTGAGAAGCGTACGAACATTTCGACTGAAATGTGCAGGAGCTCCATCGTGCATGAACCACGTGTTGTGTCGTACTTGTAAAGGCACATGTTCTAGTAGCACAGGTAGAGTATCCCGTATGTAATCATGATAACGTGCTCCATTGAGCGTAGGTGGAAGAACATGGGGCCCAATCAAGACATCACCAACAATGCCTGCCCAAACGTTCACAGATGTCAACACAAGCACCGAAGTCAACATTACCTTCCTTCAATTGGGCCAACTAGTGGTGAATCGAGGAAGTACAGTACAAACTACCGAAACTAAAATGAGCTCTAACATGGAAATTAAGCATTTCCGGACACATGTCCACATAACATCTTCTTTTTATTTGTGTGTGAGGAATGTTTCCTGAAAGTTTGGCCGTACATTTTTGTAACACGCTGTATAGCAGAGTGTCGTCATTCGGTTACTCACTGCAGAAAAAGAAACTGTGGGGAATATTCACAAACGATTGTGTGAAATCTATGGAACATATGCTGTCGACAGAAGTCCTGTTAGTCGCTGGGCAAGGAGGGTAAAGTCACCAGAAGTCGGTTCGGCGGAGCTCCACTATTTGCAGCGATCGGGGAGTCCATCCACGGCTGTCACACCTGACATGTTGCGGCGAGCTGATGAGGACAGACGCGTTACGACGGCGGAAAAGGGAATGTGGATACAGTTATCCGCACTCTTGGATATTGAAAAGTGTGTGCAAGATGGGTCCCATGTTGTTTAACGGTGGGTCACAAATCGACAGAAGAAACATTTGTCTTGATTTGTTGCAGCTGACGGGGAGGTTCTCTTGTCCCGGATTGTGACTGGTGAAGAGACCTGGTTTTGAGCTCGAAACAAAACAAAACGACAGTCGATGGAATGGCGCCATTCCCGCTCACCACAGAAGAAAGTATTCAGAGCAACTGCTTCAGCGGATAAGGTCATGATCACCACGTTCTGGAGCTGTGGCGGTATGATTCTCATTAATGAAATGCCAAGAGGCGGTACCATTAATTCAGAAGCATACGTCAACACATTAACAAAACTCAAGACGCGCTTCCGGCGACTTCGGCGCCAGAGCAACCCTGGAGATGTTTTGCTGCAACATGATAACGCTCGGCCCCACACAAGTGCCTCTAAGGCTCTAAGCACTATGGGACTTAACATCTGAGGTCATCAGTCCCCTAGACTTAGAACTACTTAAACGTAACTAACCTAAGGACATCACACATAGCCACGCCCGAGGCAGGATTCGAACCTGCGTAGTAACAGGGCGGTTCCGGACTGAAGCACCTAGAACCACTCGGTCACAGCGGCCGGCTCCCACACAAATCTGAGGACTGCTGAACACATAGCAAAGCGGGGTTGGACAGTTACCCCATCCACCCTACAGACCTGACTCAGCCGCATCGGACCTCCACTTGTTTTGGCCTTTAAAGGATGCCATTCGTGGAAGACGTTTTGAGGACGATGAGGAGGTGATTCATAGACTGAAACACTGACTCCGCTACCAGGATAAGGACTGGTACCGATAGGTCATACCTGTGTGTAATTCTCATTATGTTCAATAACGATACTTGTTGTCGTACAACTGTCTCTACCCGTGCTGCTATAAATTGTATCATATTGGATACATTCAATGAACTAAACATTTTAAGAAAAAAAATTTGGTGGCCAACTGTACACCGCAAAATAGATATTCTTCTTAACGAAATGTCGATTCATGCTGGACGTAATTGCGTACTGACAGTGTTACACGCTACGTCAATATACGGTGTCGACTTATTTGACATTGAAATGCGTTTCGTACACACGTAAATGAAATAAACAATTTACTACAAACCATTTGGTAAGCACCAAAACACAAAATTTTGGTCTTCCAAAGACATAACTGTATCCTTTATTTAAGCATATGTTAAAACTGTGGACCTATGGACTAAAAGGCGCATTTGCAATCACCTTTCAATAGAACGATGAACAGATGAAATTACAGTGGATGATGTGGTAGAGCACGCACTGGCAATTCGACAACACTTATCACCTGGTTCAGTTGGGACATTGTCAGAGACTGCATCTTTTAGTGCTTCACAAAGAAAGAAATCAAGAGGAATCAAACCGTGGGACGTCGCAAGCCACTTTACAACCGAATTGCGTCCTATCCAACGTCCAGGAATTTCTCTTGCAGTATCTGCGTTGCAACACGGGACGATTGAGCTGAACAGCCGTCGCGTTGCAGCCACATAGACTCTCGAATATACAGAGGTACTTCTTCTAGTGAATCAGCAGAATGTTCGTCAGAAAGTGTGCGTACGAATGTCCATTTGGAACGCCTGAGGTGAAGTAATACACCACAATGTAATTCCCTATAATACCGCGCCATACGTTTACGTTCCACGTCCGTTGATGTTGCACCTGCCGAAGCCTGTGTGGATTTTCGGCTCCCCGGTAGTACATGTTACCCTAAATTTATATTAGTGACGTTAGTAAATGATGCTTCCTCGGTAAAGAGCACACGTTGGTAAAACGTATGGACGTCTCTCGTTTGCAAAAAAACGAACCGTCAAATTTCTGTACGAAGTTCGAAATCACGGTCGTCGAGTGCCTGATGTAGTGACAGATGATAGGGATGGAAATTATGTCGATGCAGGATGCGTATGACACTCGTTTGGATGATTCCACATTCCATGGCAATATTTTCGTCCCTCTGTGCGGTTTCATTAGCGTCGTAGACAAAACAGCTTCCTTGTGTTCTCTGCCAGTTGAAGTCTTCTTTCTTGTCCGCTTTTTGACGTTCAAACAGCGTGTCCACATTGGTGTCTTAATTATTCGTGCAACTTCCTAACGCGTCTGACATTGGTGATCTGGATAGATAGACTAACACTGCTGTACAGTTTTTGCTGGATTTCTTTTATATTCACCTTATAAAAGTAGACCATCCAGCTACTCCTCATTGATGTACGTGTCTGCACTCAGTGAATGTTGACAAAGAAATGAGCGGCCTACAGCGCAGGCTAGTAAACAGGCAGCTATCTTGACATTCTGAGAGGGCGTAGCACGAGAGCCCTGCTTGGCAGTGTTTGCACTCGCTAATGCCGATTCCGGCCACCGTCCTCTCATATTTTAGGACATTTCTCGAATTTTCTTACGACAGATTTCAACGTCAACATTAATAAACGTTATATCACTGTAATTGCCTACTCAAGAGCTGCCGAATGCGGCTATAAAAAGTGGACTGTTCCATATTTTAAAAAAATGTACTGGTTTCAATATCTCCGTTGATACCAGCGCAAAAAACGATAACCAAACAAGAACATATGTGCCTCTCAACGCTCCAACATTTGCCGAAAACCACGTTCCGATTTGTGTAACCGTTGACGCAATAAAAGGGGTGTTACGTCTGACGTGACTCACCCTGTATATTGATACCATCTGCCACAGTTCTGTGTGTATGTTCCGAAATTCAGATTACTCTCAGAAACTCTTGGAGGAATTTAGATACGGTTTTCATTAATGGATAGACTGATTTATGAAGGAGGTTTGTGCACATAATTAATAAAAGTTTCCAGCCAATTGGCCGCCGTGATAACGATTACATTACTATCTATCCGTGAATGGCAGAACTGCTTGGAATCCCAGTCGCACATGCGGCCTGACGCTGCAGTCGAGCAGCTTTGAGTGGGAGAGGGTGCTTGGTTCTGATGTTATGTGACAGTGTGTACATGCTTCTGATGATCTGTGAGAGGCTGCTTGCTATTGATCTGTGACAGAGCGGCCTCCTACCAATGTTATATGGAAAAAGCTGCGTGGTGGAAAATTCTTCTTACCGGTTTTATGATGTCGAGGTGACTTCATAACAAAGTTTCGTATGTTAATGTGCTTCGTAGCATGTCCCATGCCGGGGAGTGCTCTGTACCCTTTGTGCATGGCAATGAGATCATTGTTCCAAAGTTTAGTGGCAGAGGATGTTTCCTGCTAATGTTGCTTCGTAATGATGTTAAATTGGGAAATGAGTGGAAAAGTCTAATAGAAGATGTAGCTTCCACTAGAATGGCGCCGGATCTGGGCTGGCAGGTACTGGCTGTGACCTGTAGGAAGCTCCGTTGCATTTGGGCAGACTGCGAGATACAGACACTGCAGTCAGTCGGCCAGCAAGTGGCTGTCGCCCACGCTGATCTGACGTTACAGTCGGCACACTGGGCCGCGCAGTAGCTGGCAGCTCCTATCATTCCCACGAGATGTCGCTCCAAATTTCAATTAAATATAGAACGTATAACAAATCTTCCTCCTGGAACTTTTCTGGTCAGTACAGCTTAAATTGTTTAAGTTATATAAAAGTGAAGCCTTAAAAAAATATTGTCATGCAAAAAAGTCGTCCACCCATAGACACTTAGCGCTACCCATGTGAAAGTGGGGCTAGTCGCTAGCAGTTTATAACTTTTCGCGGTACTGATTTTCTAAAATGTGTGTATGAATTAATAATGGGCCTAACTTCTGAGGTCACCGGTCCCTAGACTTACACACTACTTAAACTAACTTTCGCTAAGGTCAACAGACACACGCCCATACCCAGGGGAGGGCTCGAACCTCCGGCGGGAGGGGCCGCGCAATTCGCGACATGTCGCCTCTAACCGCCACTCCGCGTGGCTTGATTTTCTAGAAGGTATACTTGTACACCACTTAACTTTCGTGTATTCTCTTTATCCCAGTACACACATTACAGAACACTAGTAAACACAACACAGAAACTGTTCTGTAAGTTGTGCAATAGTTTACACCACCTACAAGCAGTCGGTAGAGTACAGCAGAGCACACTTTAAACAGTACTTGTTAGCTTTTAGTACACTTAGAAATTCTCCCAGAGAGTCAAACACAACATTTATTCTGTCGTTATAAATCGAGAATTCCCTTCTGATAATTCTATGTTCCTTGACACAGGATATATGAATATCTGCAGCCCCCCTGTGCCATCTTCTCCACCAATATCCTTACAGCATGCTTGAGGTACGACGGTCACATTGTTAAGATATCTCTGTATACTGAGACGATCTCAGATAAGCCGGGATTTGTTAACGTTTACAAACTTTCACATATCTTACTTCTCATATCACAGACACGCAGGCTGTGCTTGTATCAGTGCCAGAGCGGATGGCACGCAAGAATCTATATCCGCATACACATACATACTCCGCAAGCCATCGGATGGTATATAGGAGAGAGTGCCGTGTACCACTACTAGTCATTTCCTTTCCTATTCCACTCCCAAATAAAGTGAGGGAGAAACACCATTTATATGTCTCTGTGAAGTTCTTGGTTTTCCTTATCTTGTTATCATGGTTCTTATGCAAAACGTACGTCGGTGGAAGTATAATCATACTGCTGTCAGCTACAAATGATGTTCTCAAAGTTTTCTCAATAGTGATTCTCGAAAAGAACGTCGTCCTCCATCCAGAGATTTCCATTTGAGTTCGGAAAGCATCTCCGTAATACTCGTGTGTTCACCGAACCATCGGTAACAAATATAGCAACAACTGCTTTGATGTCTCCCTCTAATCTGAACCGAAAAGCAGCACACTATTAATACCGTCTTCAAACATTACAGTATCGTTTTTCCTACGCACCGGCATTAACTTAAGCTATTCTAAGTTCAGAGTAAGCTGTCATTAATCAAAAGAAATAGTAATTATCTCTAACTCAGTCTGTATTCTTATACTATACACTATAGACTATATACTACATGCTATAGCGTCTTCAGCAAACAACCGTATATTTCTGCTCACACTTCTGACAGACTATTACTTTATGCATACGCAGAACAACGGCGGTCGTATCGCACTTGCACATGGGCACTCCTGACGATACCCTTGTCCTTGATAAGCACTTGGCATTGTGGGCAACCTACAGGTTGCTGTTACTTAAAAAGTCTTCGAGCCACTCACGTATCTGAGAACCTATTTCGTATGCGTGGGCCTGCGTTACCAGGCTACAGTAGGTCATAATGTCAAATGTTTTCCGGAATTGTGGGAATATGGAATGTCTTTGTTTTCCATCAACCATGGTTCGCAGGATATCAGGCAAAAAAAGGGCAAGAAGAGTCTTGCACAACTGACGCTTTCTAAATCTGTGATGCTGGTTTGCGGGTAGAAGCTCTTCTCTCTTAAAGAATTTACAATACTCTCAAGAATTCTCCAGTACACTGATGTTAATGAACTTTGTTTGTAATTATGTGGGATCCTTCTTTTACCTTCCTTATATACAGGAGTCATCTGTGCTCTTTCCGAGTCTCTTGGAACTTCGTGCTAGTCAAGGGATTCACGATAAATGCACGCTAAGTAAGAGGCCAGTGCGCAGATTACCCACTGTAAAACTGAACTACGTTTCCATCCGGACCTAGAGGCTTATTTGTTTTCAACTCTTTCAGTTGCTTATCCGCTCTAGGGATGCCTGTTCCTATGTTCTCGATACGGGTGTGTGTGCGACGGTCAAACGATGGCACTACTGTATAATCCTCCTGTGCGAATAACATTTTAACCCAAATTTTAACTTCAGCTTTCGTTTTGCTGCTTTTTATTGCCACACCAGACTGATCAATGAGTGACTTGATAGAGGCCTTGTGTGGTGCATTTAACTATTACCTACATGGTAAATTTTCTAAGTTCATTTCTGCAAAACATGACATCAGGGCAGACCTACCGTACCCGCCAAATATTAATTAATGACCATGAGACAACAATATGGATAAAAAACAGATAAGAAAGCACGGGAAACCATTCTGAGGAAATATAAAAATCATGTGGCTTCACGGAACTGGCTGACGTTATAACGGTATTTCAAATAGATGAGCTGCCTAGAATATTGTGGTAACTCTGGGTAGACGACTGTTGCCTGATGGACGTGGATACAAGGGAAGGTAATACTGCGACATCTAACAAAATGGAGATGTGATAGCACGTAAAATCAAACAAAGACTTCTGTGTGCATGAAGTCTACCAAGAAAACAGCAATGTGTTTGCGGACAAAGAAAAGGTAACAGGAATAAGTGGTTCAATGTAGATGAGCTCCAGATCTAGAGTAAATTTATATAAGAAATTTACACAGAAAGACAAAAAATCCATGCACCACCAATCAGTTACCCGAATGCGACGGAAATCGGTAGGTATTACGCACATGTACAGACAATGAAATGATTATCAATGCAGAAAAACTGGACGGTTTATTCCAAAGAAAGAGCTTCACAAACTGAGGATCTCAATAACATGTTAGTCCACCTGTGGCCCTTATGAAAGCATTGATTGACAGAGTTTTTGGATGCCCTCCTGAGGACATCGTGCCAAATTATGTCAAATTGCCCGTTAGACCGCCAAATTCACTAGACGGTTGGAGGGTTCTGTCCATAACGTTCCAATTGTTCTCGATTGGAGAGAGATCCAGCGATCTTGGTGACGAAAGTAGGGTTTGGCAAGCACGAAGACAAGCAGCACAAACTCTCGCCATGTATGGGTGGGCCTTATCTTGCTGAAATGTAAGCCTACGATTGCTTGGCATGAAGGGCAATAAAACGGTGCAAAGGAATCAGCAAGAATACCGGCTCGCTCCCCAGCTGAGAAACTCGGGTTTCTGACTATCTAACACACCAATTGGACAGAATTTGGCACGATATCCCAGAGGAGGACATCCAACAAATCTATCAGTCTGTACCGAGCCAAATAACTGCTCGCGCAGTGGTCAAAGGTGGACCAGTGCGTTACTGACTCGCACAATTTGTGGAGCTCTTTCTCTTGAATAAATCATCCTATTTTTCCGAAACTGTAATTATAGTTTGCCTGTACATGTACTTCACATTAACTGGTTTCTGTAGCATCCTGATAATTCCTTCGTGGTACGTCATTTTCCTTTGTCTTTGAGTGTATATGTCAAATCACAAGCGCAGTACTGAACAGCTGTAGTATTGCTACCATGTTACTGATTTCATGATGTGTAGTGACGCGCAGCTACAAGAAACTTTTACATCTTCCTGGGCTATTGATCATTTAATTACCAGACTGGAACCTACGACTTATAATGAAAGAAGAATGGTGTGTTTGACTCTGTGGAAGATATCTAAATGTTCTAAACTTCAAAAAATATTATTTAGAATATGCTCCACTGTACTCTGTCGCTTCTGTCTCGTGTTGACTACTGGATAGCTTACAGAATTGTTGCTGTGTTGTGTGTAACAGCGTTGTGATATGTAAGAACTGCAGCAATAAGAATACACGAAATATGACTGGTGTGGAAGTAAACCCTCCGGAAAATCAAGATTGAGAAACAATTGTGAACTATGATCCATCTTTAAATATTTCTTATCAAACAGTCTTGATCACGTAACGTATTTTATGCAATGAAGTCTGAATTAAAATTTTTTAAACATTTTAAACATTCTTAATTCTATATAGTATTTTATGCGATTAATGCTATAATAAAATTTTTAAACATTTTACACAGATCATAGTGCTTCCTATAATATTTTCCAAAATTATATTCTGCTGCCTATGGTTTTAATTATTCACCTGTAAACCGTGTGGACACTGTCAACACAGACTTTAACAAGGACTACACATTTATGATACGTAAGTGTTAAATAAAATCTGGAGAAAATTATTTTTCTCAATCCGGGATACTGCTCTCCACAATATTGACCAGCACAGATATTGTCGAACTAGGATAGGCTCCGATGAATTATGTTTCGCCACAAGTCTCAGGAAAAGGAATCAGTGTACTCAACAGACTTAAACCACAACCCGTTACAGATAATGCTCCTTAAATTACAGTTTGTGGACTATGTGTACACAAAAGAAAACTGAAAATGGAGAAAATCCAAGTGAAAAGCATACAACCCCAAATTCTAACAAAAAAGATTTCAGAAGGAACAACGTAAGTTGCTACGGGAAAAAGAACAAGCCATAGCAGATGTAGACATGTGGCTTAACACAGTACATGCAAAAATCTGGACGCTACTTGGAGAAGGCGTGATATCGGCTTTTACTGTATATTTCAGTGGCAAATGGGGTTACATTGGATTGTTAACAGAAAATGATGGATACTAGGACGCTTACTATTTTAAACGACTTACGAGAAATCTTTTGATAAACCTCCATCTCCATTTGGATCTGCTTCAAAAGCATTATTGTATCTAAATGTAATTGTCTCGACGAGGTGCAGCTAACATCAGAAAATCTATTAACTGAGTTGAAAACTGAAGGAACAGCTATATGGAGGGCGAATCACCTAAAATTTACACCGCTAATATTGTGAAAATGGAATGTGCTACTGATGTGCAGTTTTTAAAGAATGGATTGGCAGTCGGGGACTCGTATTGTTAGCCAACTAAGACACTATAATAATACTCATAAAGTATACTTTTTGTACAAACATATACTTTTGTGAACAGAACCATGCCTATTGGCATTAACAAACTAAAAGTAAAGTAAATTAGAATGTCAGTGATGATTGTTGCAAGATTATAGTGCGATTCGTTTATGAGAAATCATATTTTCAAAAGTTTTACACCGGCAATTGTTTGTACCATTCATCCTGTGTTGTTGCTTGGTATGATGCTATGTTTGCTTACAGTTTGCTTGTGTGTTTTCTGAGTGCATTGCGATTTTCTAGTCCGATAGCATGTGACACTATCTGATGGTGTGTCAAAGCAGCAGGTCGTGAGTGGACGATAGGTTTCACCAGCGCAGTGAACGCCAACACGGTCGTGGTGGATGCAGAGTGTACGAAGAAAGCAGTTCGTTCTTGTTCGGTGTATGCAGCAAGAAATTACAACAAACGTCAGATATCTCTGTAATTATTTATCAACCCCTTCAACCATTTACCTAGGCAACGTAACAGAGGGAAACAAGAGGGGACAGAATAGGGGGAAATTAATGTTCTCGCTGCTATTGCAGTTGATTCGCACGTTAGCTCCCGCGCAATCGCGTAAGGAAATGGCGTAAGTCAGGCTAGTGCCTACGCATTCTCCATCGACATAGGTTACATCCCTACCACATCTCCCTCCATCAAGAGCAGCATGGAAACGATTATGAGACTCGTGTTAACTTTTGCAGATGGGCATTAAGACAGGATATTGCCGATGTAGGTCCCTATCATGCATATTGTTTAGTGCAGAAGGCACATTTACCAGTCATGGCCAGGGACACAATGTTCCTCTGCAGACTAGGATGAATGCGTGGTACCAATGTGATGGCTGTCCAGTGCATAATAGACCATGTACGGCAACGTATCTCACGAATTCTTTTCAAATTGTTGGATTGAACGCAGAACATCTGGACCTTCCCCACCTGTCTCTGTGTCAGCTATTCTGAGAATACTGGGAGAATTCTTAGAACACCTGAACTGCTTCAGCTAAGCCAAGTTGCTTTTATCGTTACGTCGATGACACTTTCATCATCTGGCCCCATGGTCGTGGAAAACTGGGGGAATTCTTAGAATACCTGAACAGCATTCAAGGCCACATAAAGTTTACGATGGAAGTCGAGACAGATGGTGCATTGCCCTTCCTTGACGTCCTCTTTCGACGGAAAACCAATGGACACCTCAGCCACAGTGTCTACAGGAAACCGACACACAGATCGGTATCTGCACGCTCTCAGCCACCACCATCCGGCGCAAAAACGTGGCGTTCTGAATACCCTCGTCCATCGTGCTAAAGTCGTCTCAGACGCCGAAAGTCTGCCACTAGAACTGAGCCACCTCCGAAAAGTCTTCCGGGAAAACGGGTACAGCCACGGACAGGTGTCACAGGCTATATCTGGTTGACATGCAAGAAACACACCAACAGAGAGGAGAAAACCGCCGAAGAAGAAAGCAAGAAACTTGTGTATTTGCCTTTCTGTAGTACAGTGCCGGGAAAGATTAACCGGCTCCTGAAGAGACATAACATTTCATCGGTGTTCAGGCCCCCAGAAAAAATTCGATAGCTCATGAGGCCTGTGAAGCATGATCTAGGACTTAGAACGCCTGGAGTGTACAAGATACCATGTCAGTGCGGCTGTTACTACGTCGGCCAATCAATACACACTGTGGAGCAACGCCGGACGGAACACGACAGGTGATTACGCCTACAATATCCAGAAAAATAAGCTGTGGCAGAACCAGTCTTAGAAAATGGACACCGAATTCTATTCGACGAAACATCTGTCGTTATGAGGACGAAGGGATTTTGGGATAGCGACATAAAAGAAGCTACTGAAATAAAAACCTCTGAAAACACCATCAACAAGGACGGCGGTTTGCAGCTCAGCACAGCCTGGGACCTGGCCATCGCGAGGCTAAAACGGGTCCGACGGACGCGGGATGAAAACATTACATTATATGGCGAGGAAGAGAGCACTAGTGACGTCACACCCAGCATTGCGGCTATATAACGACGCGTCCACGGCGACACAACAGTCATTCTTACCATTTGACAAAGACTGAGGAGAGCTCGGTCGAACCACCTGACGCGGCTGGATGCCCGAGAAAACTTGTAAGGGTTACTTTTCAGCTCGTCGTGTTCGGAAGGAGGTACGCCATGGTCGCATTGAAGGTTTCACTCAACGCAGCTTACTATTCCTCACTTCAAGTCATTGAATCTCCCACAAACACGTGGTATTTTGGATGAAAAATGAGGTACAGTCTACAGGGGGACTGAATAGCGAGAGGAGACGAAAGGGAGCAAACATCTTTGGCAGCCGCATCAGCGAGTCCATTTCCATGGATTCCTGTGTGTCCTGGAAACCAGCAGAAAGTTTTATACTTGTCCTTCCTTTCCAAGAGAAGCAGAGCATCACCATCTGATTTGATAGGTACATCTGATCAATAGCGAGAAGGGTGCATTAGGAATCTGATGAGAAATGTCTTGCAACAACGCCGTCTCATTTGCTCCACCACTTTCAAGAGCGCAACAGGTTCAGCGTAATAAACTGAAAACTGCTCTATCCTAAGGGTAATGTCGCGGAATACGACGGAACAACCGATAAATTCTCCTGTTTAGGCACATCAGTGTAAACACCAATAAAATCCGGCGACGATCTCGTTACATTTAATTCTAAAAATATAGTGTGGGGTACAATTCTTCCTGTAAACACTCTATTCGAAAAATATCCTGGGCCTCTTTAATAGCCAGGAGACCTTAATGACCCCCACCTGTAGTAACTGAAGCCTCCAACTCACACGGATCCCAAACGGCCTTGGTACCCGTTGACGGTGATGGAACAGATGGAACAGATGGTCTATTGACGACTGTGGAACGGAGATTAATACTAGCGATTTAGGAACAGAGAAAAGGTCCTGTATGCTTGGAGTTCCACGGGGAGAAGGCGTCGAATGAACTGCGTAGGCTCACCAGCCTCGGCGTACACGCTAGCAATTGTACTCGTGCGATATGTCCCTGTTGACGGCCCAAGAACCTCGTGGTGAACGACATCCAGCGTTTCAACGCTTGAAGATCTTGTCTATCCATAAATGTGGCATCCGTATACAAGCTAGTGTCGCACAGAGGCTTATTAAATTTTAAATAGACGTGCCGTGGTAGGCCCCCAAACCGTATGACTGATGCATTTAACGATGTTTACAGCTTTGAGGCATCTTATCTTAAGTTTGTTAAGGTGCAGCAGCCACGTTAACTTCTCATCAAAAGTGAGGCCCCCATATATCACCCTTTCCTTAAAAGTGATAACACTATCCCCAGTGGCAAAACAGGTAAAGTAAAAAGAAACAGGGAGCTATTAAAATCAACATAAATCGTTTTCTCCAAAGATAATCGAAAACTTTTAATGATAGACCACTCCTCCAGCCTCCAGACAGTCAAATGCAATTGCCGAGTAACTGTTGGGAGGGTGGAGAACACACAAAAGATGGGGAAGTCGTTCACAAACAAGGAACGCTGTACAGGACGTTGTACTGGGGACATAATGCTGTTGATCACAATGGCGAACACTGTTACCCCTAAAATACACCATAGAAGGACGCCGTTCTCCTGCCAAAGACAGTCAGCCACGAAATTCTCGCCCCTGTCCCGAAAATACACTTCAGACAGAAGGGGATGAATGATTGTGGGGAGACGTCCACGGAAACCCCCACGGAGAGCTGCAACAAAATGTGTTGCCTCCAGGTAGTATAGTAGGCATTTTCCAAATCGTGGAATACACCGAGGAAGTGTTGCTTATGGAGGAAAGCTTTTCGAATAGCGACTTCGAGAAGGGTCACGTTATCGAGTGTAGAGTGATACCCCCTGAACCTGCACTGGAAACGACAGAGTAGTGACTTCGTTTCGAGAACCCACACTAGGCGCTGGTTGACCATAAGCACCATTGCCTTTCTTATGCAGCTTGTGAAACTGACACTACGAATACTAGCGGCGTTAGTCCGGTCCTATGCTAGTTTTAAAATAGGAATTAAAATAGATTATTTCCATGAGTTGGGAGAGTCTCCTGTTATCCAAATTACGTTAGAGAGCTGAAGCACGACCTCCTTCGACCGTAGAGAGCTGAAGCACGACCTCCTCCAACCGTGGGTTGAACTGTTTCAACATGTTGTACATCACCACATCGTGACCAGGCGCATTATCATAAGGTGCTGATAATGCAGAAACCAACTCCCAAGGAGAGAAGGGATGGTTGCATTCGTGCGCAGAACAGAAATCAAATCTCTCAAAAATAATGAAAACTAAACTGTGGGTAGAATCAGCCGAAATGTTCTCATACGATTCAGCGATTGTGTAAGCAATGTTTCTCGGCGATGTTAGGATACACACCTGCTCTCGTACAGCTACTGTTGGTGGTCGTGAGTTCTGCCGTGAGATACTCCTAATGGCATCTATACTTTGGTTACAGGAATGGACCTATTGATGGGTTTCAGGAAATGTTGTCAAGACCTCTTCTCCCTTGTCGAATTGTTCACGTCACCTGCATCCTCACCATACGAAGGGTTGCAAGATTCGTACCTGCAAGACACTATTTGAACCAACGAATAGTACTCTCTTGTCCCTGATAGCAGAACGATACTAATCAATACACCAAGAGACAGGTTGCCTGTCAAGTGTTCCGTTTGACCTGTGGATGGATGCATTTGCGGCATGGTGAATCACCGCTGTAATGTGAACCACCCAGTCTTGGACGCCTTCCAACTGCTCGAAAACAGTTTACTCCCTGCAAAGTATCCAGTCCATTCTTCAGGGATCTGCTCCATTTGACAGATGGATCCATGTAGGGAAATGGACGCTGCCATGAAGGTCGTCATCCACTTCAAACTGAAAACTGTTTGCCACACCTGTAGCTGTAGACGATCCAATAGTGATGTTGAAATGCATAGCTTGGCCCATATGTCTGTAGTTCATGATAGATACACAAGTATCCCACCCCAGGGGCGAGTGGTGTTAGATCCCCATAGTGCACTGTGTGCATTAAAGTCTCCTGAAAGGTGAAAGGAACAGGGAAGTTCAGCGATAAAATGTGTGAAGATCGCACTGCCAATGGTGTCATAGGAAGATAGGTAAACAGAGCACAACGTGATATTAACAAGGGCCAGTGACAGCTTGTAGCATTGTGGTTAAGAGCGCAGGTGAGGAGTGGAATGCGTTTTTGACGAACACCATTACCTCATGTTTCGTCATGTCGCCAGTAAGGTAGTCTTTCCTGTGGAGGTGATAGCCTCCAAGTAAAGGTGCATCAGTAGCTTTAAAATGGACTCTTCTGGAGGCAGAGGGAAATAGGTCTTACCTGTATGAGGAATCTCAATTTCGCTGGAGTATGGGAGCCATTTCAATGACGCGGGTATAATTTATCGTTGTGCCAGGGAGGTACGGCACAATCAGGGAGGTTTATGGGTTACCGTGGTCTGATGACTAGGCATCTAACTCCATGACGATGTCCTCTCATCAGTCAGAGATCTGGTAGCGCCTGGGACATCCATGGAACTGAACATTGTGACCCTTCCCTATCGAGGATGATGGGGGAAGGATGAGGGGCGTTCTGCTTTTGAGATCCTTCTCAATGCTCACAGAGTTACCTTTCTATTTTGTCGTAGCTGCCTGGACCACTGTATCTTTACTCACTTTGCTTTGGAATACAAAGGAGAAAGTGCAGGTCCTGGTGATGGATCATGGCTTAACAGACGACGTCTGCGTCAAAGTGTCTACCTTGGAGACAGGTTTCTTCACCAATGAAGCAACAGAAGTAGTAAAGAAGGGAGATTTCGTCGCATTGCATTCTTTTTCGGCTTCTGCGTAGGAGACAAGTTTGATCGTCTTTATTTCCTCAATATCCCGCTCCTCAGAGACAGCTGGGCAGTCTCGCCTCCAGTATGGGTGGCTCTCAGAGAAGTTAATGCACACTGCTGTAGAACTGCGTTCAGTATCTGATTCATGTGCTCCTTTTCCACGTTTCTCGCAAGTCGCCGCTCTTCTACAGCTCACCGTTGTGTGGCTAGATAGATGTAATTGGAAACACCTCATAGGCTTTGGTATATATGGCCTAATCCTATATCGGATGAACTCTGCTAAGGTAAATTCAGGTAGCGTTTGAGAATTCAGGGTCACACTGACAGTGGGAGTCTTCGCAATCTCTCCATTATTCCTTCACACCCATTGTTCCTCATAGACTTTCCCCTGTGATTCTCATTCAGGTTTCAATCTATGGTTTAGGTTTGGGGGGGGGGGGGTTGTGCAACTCAACGACTGTGTCACAGTCACACAGTTTTTTTGACATCCTAAGAAGCCCCACCTCCTTCTACGTGTCAGTTTCAATTAACAACAAACAATTTCGCATTCGCTTATGAATATGGAAAGATGGTAATATTTTAAACGTCCCTCCTCCCTCTTGATCACTAGGAAAACATTCCAATTTACGGCTCCTTGAGCCCCTTTACTAGAGTCAAACTGACTATCAGGAGGAATAGCCTACCTCATTTGAGTGGATGAGTAAACTTGAGTACTCCCAAACGGTACACCCATCGCATTGGGAGTGGAAGTATTGATCTGATTCACCACGGTGTTCTCACGAGGAACTGGGGACATGTTGGTCCACCGAAACGGAGCCCCACTTGCCTGGGTAAGCTTTATGAAACTCAGGTTCGGCAGGTTCCCCAGAGATTGATACCTAACGACTGTTCCGCTTCAATAGCCAAGCATCTCATCAGTGTGCAGCACACTTTGATATTGAGGGTCTTTTATAGAGGTTTTTACCAACCTCGCAACCCGCTCGTTTAAGCCAAGACTCCAAACACTGTGACGCGCAATAAACCACTGCCGCTCCACACGGAGAGTTATCTCTTGCTATTATTCAGTAATTGTCTCAAACTTTCGCAACTAACAGCAAAAACACACTTCAAAAAAAGTTTTGCATCACCCTAGTTCGCAGAACTCCTGGAGACAGACGTTGACTGTGGATATTGTACCACAGACACAATCCCTTTGACTGTTCAGAGATGTCACTAAAAATGCCCAAAGTTTTTAACAACCATGCATGAACAGCGCCTATTAGACGGAGAGGGTCCGACAGCCGATCAGTTCCAGTCATTCCATCACGAAGGAGGTACACGGATCGATTGTCTGTAGTTCAACAATGCCTAGACGGTCAATACTGCGGTTCGATCGCGTCTGCATTGTTACTTTTTGCCAGGAAGGGCTCTCAACAGAGGAAGTGTCCAGGCATCTCAGAGTAAACCAAAGCGATGTTGTTCGGACATAGAGGACATACAGAGAGACAGGAACTGTCGATGACATGCCTCGCTCACGCCGCCCAGAGGCTACTACTGCAGTGGATGACCGGTACCTTCGGATTATGACTCGGAAGAACCCTGACAGCAACGCCACCATGTTGAATAATGCTTTTCGTGCAGCAACAGGATGTGGTGTTACGACTCAAACTGTGCGCAATAGGCTGCATGATGCACAACTTCACTCCCAACGTCCATGGCAAGGTCCATCTTTGCATCCACGACACCATGTAGCGTGGTACAGATGGGCCCAACAACATGCCGTATGTATCGCTCAGGATTGGCATCACGTTCTCTTCACCGATCAGTGTCGCATATGCGTTCAACTAGACAACCGTCGGAGACGTGTTTGGAGGCAACCCGGTCAGGGTGAACGCCTTAGACATACTGTCCAGCGAGTGCTGCAAGATCTAGATTCCCTGCTGTTTTGGGGGGGCATTTTGTGTGGCCGAAATACGCCGCTAGTGGCCATGGAAGGCACCGTTACGGCTGTAGGTGCCATCCTCCAAACGATACTGCAACAATGTCAGCAGCATATTGGCGAAGCATTCGTCTTCATGGACGACAATTCGCGCCCGCATCGTGCACATCTTGTGAATACCTTCCTTCAGGATAACGACATCGCTTAACTAGAGTGGCCAGCATGTTCTCCAGACCCCCTATCAAAAATGCCTGGGATAGATTGAAAATAGCTGTTTATAGACGACATGACCTACCAACCACTCTTAGGGATCTACGCCGAATCACCGTGGAGGAGTGGGACAATCTCGGCCAACAGTGCCTTGATGAACTTGCGGGTAGTATGCCACGACGAATACAGGCATGAATCAATGCTAGTGGGTATTAGAGGTACCGGCTTGTACAGCAGTCTCGACCACCACCTCTCAAGGTCTCGCTGTGTGGTGGTACAAAATGTAATGTGTGCCTTTCATTAGCAATATTTATGTTGATCTCTATTCCTATTTTCTGTACAGGATCCGGAATTCACGGAACCGAGGAGATGCAAAACTTTTTTTGATGTATGTATGAAGCCAGTAAATATTGTAGATCACATTTTGGTTGTGTAGAATATGATGCTTTATCTTTTTCCCTCCCTAAAATGGTACTAGTAGAGATGAAGCATTACTGAATAACTTCTAAAAAATGTTGTTTATGATAGACTATTTATTACACCACCAGTGGAAAATAATTTCAAGTACGCCTAACATAAAGAAGGCAATATTAGCCATTCAGTGAAGTCAATTGTATTTACCTTGTCTAGAACATGATGCATTACCTTCTTCGCCTCTCCCTTCCTTCTCCCAAAAATGATGATTGGAGAGGTTAAGCACTACTGAAAAAACGTCAAGTGAAGAAAGTTTATTAACTGAATCACCTACGGAGCACAGAGTCAAGCAGGCTTAAAACCGAAGAAATAGTAAGGTATGTTACCCAATTTATAACCTCTACTGTACTTTTATGTTGTAGAACGGGACGGATACGTTTATTCCCTCCATAACATGGGTGGCTGGTGAGGTGAAACATTATTCAGAGTCTTCTAAAAATTATAGGTGATGGTAGTTCATTTATCGAACCACCTGTAGAACTCAACTTGTAGTAGGTCTAAAATCGAAATCAATTCAATTTTTCTCGTGTATAATATGAGTCGTTATCTTTTTCCCACCTAAAATGGTGTTCCGTGAGGTCAAGCAATTCCGAAGTGCTTGTAAAACCGTCATGTGATGACAGTTTATTGTGCCCAGGTATACTGCAGGGTGTTTCACATACGACGCCAGCCCTACGTCCCGAGCTGTGTGGACTGCAGGGCAGTGGATGCTGGCTCCGATATTTACCTGCACAGAGCCATGGTCATCACATTCTGACAAATGAAGTATCGATTTTAGTAGAACTAAGACGCATAGGAGCGACGTTGATAAATGTATTGACATCCAAAGAACGGGGTGCCAAAATGAGGTTGGCAGCTCGCAATGAAACTACAGAAAAAGATAGTAACTGCATGCCGCACAGACAAATGAGGAACGCCACAGCAACCACGCCTCCTAGAGTTTCGCTACGCCACCGCACTCGACGGTTTAGTTTTGGCTGAGTAGAGGAAGGTTCGTCCCAGTTAACAGTCACCGAACAAGACGACGGAATCGTCTCAGATTGGCCGCCAGTGTGTTAAATGTCTGAGGAAGAGTTCAAATATGAACATTATGTCAGTTATTCTTCAAGTAAAGAGTCTTGATAAGTTTTTTGTATCAACTGAAACTTCAATGTTCAGAGAGAGTTTAAATGTTGAGAACCTTCGTATCTGTATTGTAATAAAGTGAAATAGTATTTAATATGTTATAGTTCCACTTACTCTTCTCCTGGAGCAAACCAAAGAACCGACCGTTGTACCTACGAATGTGTTTACCAAGATGAACCAAGTCGGATATTTGTGATCAAAAAATATTTTAAAAGGTCTGAAGATCACAATTAAAGTTCAAAAGAGAGTGTAGGTTACCAAAATTGTACATTATAAATATAGAGAACAAAGGTAAAGCAATGACCGTACAAGCTTCGACATAAATCCATTATAAACAAGATATGTGTATATATGTATCACAGAAGTAGTAATAATTCCCAACTGTATTTTAGTGGACAAGTTTCAACTTGAAAGTTGCAGAAACTGTAACCAAGATATGTACTAACGGGTTGTTGCGCGTAATGACGTCGCAACGATTCGAGTTTCCCGAGGCCCTTTGCTTCGAGCGAATTGTGAGCCATCGTTTGCTTGTTACTTGTCTTGATGCAGGGACGGCTGACAGTGGACGCTAGCAACTGTGCCCTTGGTCACAGCAGACGAGCATCCTCGGCTGACAAATGAGCAAACTGGTCCTTCCTTCGCCCATCCCTGTTGTCCCTCAAGTACAAAAGCCTCTCCTGGAAGACACACAACCACCCCTCCGCTAAGGGATCAAGGCGGCCCACTCGACTTCGCCGTTGGCTTAGTAGTGCTACTCGCAGCAAGAGAGCCCTGCCTTCGCCGCTTCTTCTGGCAGTGACTTCAGTCAGTGCGTAGATAATATAACGAGTGTGCCGCTGGTGAATAACTTTCCTTCCCGGAATTACACTTGAAGATATTTCACTATGAAATTCATAAAATTATACGAGTTTGTGAAACAATTTACATCTGAAATATTCTCATACCACCTTTCGTAAACTTCAAGAATGTATTACAGTGACTAAAAAGAAGTAAACGCACAAAAATTGTGCTTGGTGAAACATTTTCACATTTTAAAGGAAAAAAGGGTACAATTTTCTAACGAATGCTTCGTAGCCCGCTATCTGTGAGATGCGCAACACGTGGGTCACTATGTGCGTTACTTATACCGTCCAATAAAGCTGAGAGTCCAATACTTTTTCTTTTGTGGTGTTGCTGGTTTCAGTAGTGATGAACTGGAAAAAAGTGAGAAAAATTCTTCGTCTAAAGGCCTAATATATACACCTAACGACTAAAATAATATGAACGAATGCTTATTTTTAAATTTGATGAATGTTTTTGACATCTGCTTGTTGTTGATGCAACGATGTGGAGCTATGGAAAATAAATGTTGATTAAAGCAGTTGCGGTAACGGCTCATGACGCAATGAAGGGATTTAACTCTTTGAAGGTGATTGAAATTATAGAAAAGGACGAAGAAGGCTAGGAGACGCGGAACAAGAAGTATCTGCGCCACCTTTTCGAAACTAGACATTATGAGAACCGTGGCTGCAGTGAAGTTAATGTAAGGTTTATAATTTCAAACAACTACCAGTCACTAGTATGGTTGACCTTTTTTTGTAGTGATTATGAGTTTTGTGCAGTGGTTTCTTTTTCTGAGAAAAGGATTCGTCGTGTGTATGTCTCACACGTATTAAATTTAGCATATTATTGTGGGTGCACTATGTAAATGTTGTTAAATACACGATTGAACACGTTACTCTATTTTTACTGCAACAAACATCCTCAAAATTTGCAAAACGCGTCCCAGTTTCCTGTAAGTAACAAAAACAATCGTTTCAAAGACGGCAGATACTGAGCTAAGTGATAGCGGAATAGAAAAGCCACTACAATCGTTTAATAGTGGAAAATTATCTGGGCGAAATGAGATAGCTGTAAGATCCTAGAGAGATTATGTGAAAGAACTTTCTTCCCTCGTTGTAGTATTTTATTGTAGATTAAAAGAGCAACGAATGGTCTCTAGCGACTGAAAGAGCGCAGGTAATTCCATTTTCCAGGAAGAGCCCTAGGAGGGATGAACTTAGTTATAGGCCTTCAACGTTGAAGTCAGTCTGTTGTAGAATTATGGAACGTGTTTTATGCTCACGTATTGTAACGTTTTTGATGTACGAAAATGTCGTCCATAAAATATAATTTGATTCCGAAAACGAAGATGTTGTGAAACGCAGCTCGCTCTATTCGTCTATGAGATCCAAAGTTCCATAGACATCGGCGGATAGTATAATGTCGTGTTCTGCGAATTCATCAGTGTATTTGATAAAGCTCCACTTTGTTGTTTAGTGAATAAAATGTAAACTTACTGACCGTTAGACTGGATTTGTGACTGGGCATCCTTCTACATTGAACTCAACACTTAATCTGCCAAAATCAACAGAGGTATAGGTAAACTGAGAAGTACCACAGGGAAGAGTGATAGGATCGTTGCTGCTTACAGAATAAATAAATTATGTAGTGGATAATGTCGGTAGCTCCATGAAGCTCTTCGTAGATGATAATGTTGCCTTTGAAAAGGCAGAAAGAACGACGGGTGATAATTGATACGGGGAGTGGCAGTTGGCCATGAACGTACATAAATGCACATATATAGGCAAAGAAATTCGCAGCGGTGCGAATACAATACTGGTGACAAATCACTGGGAATAGTAACTATAGTAAAATATTTTCGAGTAACCATCCAGAGCGACCTAAATTCGGATGACCACATGAAACAAACAGTAGGATAAAAAGATAATAGGCTGAGTTTTCATTGGACGATCCTTAAAGAAATGTAACTCATCCACGAAGAAAATGGATTACAAAAGATTTATTCAACTGATTCTTGACTATTGCTCTTATGTCTCGAACCCTTAGGTTCATCTGAATTACTGGAGTTCGTCGTTTTGTTGTAGCTTCACACTGGTACCACCAAGTCTCTTCATTCGAGATGATTTTCTCCAGAAAATAATTGTCCGCATTTTGGACATCAGTCAACTGGCGTCAGGCGTCCATGTGTCTCTGTTCTTGTTCGGGAGTCAAGATGTGCGAGATTAACTTTGAACATACTTTTCCGTCCTTCTAAACAATCTGGAAAACTTGATTAACACTAGATTAAGAGATGTTGTTCCACTGCGATTTTTTCTCACCATGTTGACACATTACAGCCGCGAGCCCACTGTTTAACACTGCCTGCCCACAACAGACTTGTCGAATGCACATCTGTTATTTGCAGTTGTTAGTTTAATCTGCCACAGTAAGCACTCAGCTAACGTCACTTACACGCCAGGAATATAATCAGCCTCAGAACTTTTTCGACGTTCAGTGTACGTCTCGAGAAATAATCACAACGATAAGATCTAAGAAATTATAGATAATATGAAGGTTTACCGTTTGTCATCTGTCCCACTTACCATTCGCGAATGGAACAGTTAGTGGGTACAGATAGTGGTACGAGAAGTACCCTCCACCACATATCGTCAGATAACTTATGGAGTATACATGTAGATGAAGATGTTGATCACACCAGTCTCCGTCAGTGTGTGCTAGGCGGAAAAGAGAAGCAGGACCTTTACAGACATGCTAGTGTAACGTAGCACTAGGAAGAACATTAATTACTCATTATCTGCACATAACATCCATTGGTTCACATACACTGAAACCTGTAAGTTCATCAATAGTAATATAACTTTCATGGCCGTGGCTAAAAGTGTTTGTAGAAAAAATCGTGTTTTTCATAATTTCGTGACGCTACTTTCAAAATCTTTCCCACTCAAGCCAGTAACTCCTATCTGATTATTTGTTTGTATGATGACCTTTTTTTCTGCGTAAATACCTGAATTATTTCCAGGTGAGTTCATCAAATGAATTCATCTATCTGTCGAAATACGTGCTCGTATAACATAACGTGATGCGCACTAATACGCTACACCTTAGTTTGTCTGCGTCGGTTTTCAGGCCATTACTCATATCCATCTCGACAAATTCCAACCTGACCCTTTAACTACCTGCCTAAGAGCTGCGACACACAAGGAGTTAAAACACGTAAAAGACACAAAATGAAATATAAAAAGTTGCAGAAGAATTACTCACAGACCCTTTTCCTCCCACTTAACGGCAAATAATGATGTGACGACTGGAGTGGCATCTGGGGGCAGAAATATACAATTAACATTAAACATATGTAATATTACATACATGCAGATATATACTTAATATTAAATGAGGGACGGGCGAGTGTGCCATGTCGTGTAGACGTCCCAATACTACTAACGGTAGGAAATGAAGGAATAGGTGTCATGCCCCGAGAGCTGTTTATATGCTACTTTTCTTGAAAAATTCAGTTACAAATTATTGTGGTAGTAACGTTCCTTAGTAGTGTTCCTTAGTTTTACTTTTTATAGGCAAAATATAGCACGTTATAAGAACCAATAGCTATGGTTTGCTCTGACCAGACATGAAGCATTGCACGTATCTTTTCAAAAATTAGTGCATATTATTTGACAATGCCGATATCTCCTACAGTAACGTTGTTTAAAAATAGGAAACATTTTTTAAAGGTTGACATTTAGTCGAAAATTTTACTTTCCTCTACACTTTCTGAGGCGTGAATCCACTGTCTATGCTTATGTCTCTATTGCTCAACAAAACGTACCTCATCTACGAAATGAACTTGTAGGGCTGTAAACAGTCATCCAGCTGCAATAGAATCATAATGACTTGACCTCAAAATGTTATGGAACACTATTATTTCAGAAGTATAACTGTTGAGCGTAAACGTACGTAGCGGTTCAAAAAGGCATGCAGGTATTTTTTACATTTGTGTGATCTAGATATTTGGGGGCAGAGGACGTAATCGGCGCTTGACTGCGTGAGCTGTGCTAGCTATTGATACTTCACTGGAAACATTGTCTGAGTATTAACGTGCAATAAAACTGTGAAAGAATATATACCGCTCATTAATTTCCCTTTATGGACTCTCAGTATATCATTGTACGCAATGTAAGGGACAGCCCGGGAATGGGGAGCAAACACGTAAAGAAATAAAATACTGTCTAATCGTCTACGCGTTTGTTGCGCATCCCTTTTGTTGTTACGTGGTATAAGGATATACGGGAGATTCTAATGAGATATGTGCCCAACACTGCATCGTAAAACCATAATACATGAGCGCCGCGTCCCACGTGATTAAATGCAGTTTAGCGGCTGTAGGAGCATTCTGTAGCACGGATGATTTATAGAACTGGTGCTGCTGAGCATCCACGTTTCTTGTGGTTGAAAGATATATCTCCATCTACCACTGGACTTACCTGTTGGATTCCCACCTAGGAAACACTTGCCTCCTCTTACACCAGATAGACTTCGGTCTATATCGCTGCACAACTGTGGGAGACAAGTGGGACTGTGTCCTGTCCCTCCTTCTCCTTGCTTGTCTCTCTCGTATTTAAGCATACAGTCGACTTTGTTGTGTAACATGTGAAACACCATCATTCAATTGCGATATTTGTTCCAGCTGGTAAGGAGACATATATTCGTCACCGCTAGGACTTCGATTCTCATTCAGGATTGCTGTGTTAGTAATTCTTAACAGTGCCTGTGACATCACATTCCAATTCACGTAGTTTACCGAAGGTAAGGTAAATGGAAAGGTATAACGATTTAAATGTTTGGAAACTACAAATCACCAACGTCGCTATATTTCTGATAAGGAAACTAATGTCGTGTTGAATTACACTCGTGATGTACATGATGTGGTGACACCGCCAGACACCACACTTGCTAGGTGGTAGCCTTTAAATCGGCCGCGGTCCGGTAGTATACGTCGGACCCGCGTGTCGCCACTGTCAGTGATTGCAGACCGAGCGCCGCCACACGGCAGGTCTAGAGAGACTTCCTAGCACTCGCCCCAGTTGTACAGCCGACGTTGCTAGCGATGGTTAACTGACAAATTACGCTCTCATTTGCCGAGACGATAGTTAGCATAGCCTTCAGCTACGTCATTTGCTACGACCTAGCAAGGCGCCATTATCTATGTTAATGCGGAAAGCTGTCTAAAACTGACGTGTCGATTTGGACATCGAGTAGAGATACATCACGCCTGCTCACCAATTTCGAAATTGAACACGTAAACGGGTGCGTCGCTACAATACTTATTTCACGCTATCATCTATCGGGAAATCACAATTTCCTCTAAACTTTTCGCATAACACGTAATCCTAAACTCTCAATATTTCTTCATTACAAATAATAAACCTCTATCCACAATACACATTTCATATACGATACAAAAGTACAAAGAGCGATCAAAAAGTTTCCGTTCGAAAGTCGTGCAGTCCAGACTCAAATCGCACAAGTCTAAGGGCTGTCATTTCGACTAAATACCTAGGAATTACAATTACGAGCAACTTAAATTGGACAGACCACATAGATAATATTGTGGGGAAGGCGAAACAAAGACTGCGCTTTATTGACAGAACACTTAGAAGATGCGACAAACCCACTAAGGAGACATCCTACATTACACTTGCCCTTCCTCTGCTGGAATATTGCGGCACGGTGTGGGATCCTTACCAGGTAGGATTGACGGAGGACATAGAAAAAGTGCAAAGAAGGGCAGCTTGTTTCGTGTTATCGCGCAATAGGGGTGAGAGTGTCACTGATATGATACGAGAGTTGGAATGGCAGTCACTGAAATAAAGGCGGTTTTCTTTACGGCGAGATCTGTTTATGAAATTTCAATTAACATCATTCTCTTCCGCTACAGTCTGGAACCGTGCGACCGCTACGGTCGCTGGCTCGAATCCTGCCTCGGGCATGGATGTATGTGATTTCCTTAGGTTAGTTAGGTTTAAGTAGTTCTAAGTTCTAGGGGACTCTTCTCAATGTGAAAATATTTTGTTGACACCCACCTACGTAGGGAGAAATGATCATCATAATAAAATAAGAGAAATCAGTGCTCGAACGGAAAGATTTAGTGGTTCCTTTTTTCCCACGCGCCATTCGAGAGTGGAATGGTAGAGAAGTAGTATGAAAATGGTTCGATGAACCCTCTGCCAGGCACTTAAGTGTGAATTGCAGAGTAACCATGTAGATGTAGATGTAGATCAATCAGGCAAAATCAAAGTTAGCACTGAGACAATCATCCCACCGACAAACCAAGTTGAAGATACCCGTTTGCTGAAATAGCGTTGTCTGCTGCGTTAAGAAGTCCGTAACTGCCTGCCGCACATCCTCGCCCAACTGAAATTATCTACCCTCGAAAGACTTTTTGAAGGGACCGAAGGCGTGATAATCGCATGGGCAGACGTCAGGTCCCTGCGTGACGCCATTTTTTATGTGGGGACGTCCGTTATCATGAAGCACCAGCACCAATTTGCGCACCATTCCATAATGGTGGATTTTGACAGACATGCTGCCCCATACACATTCTTCAATCTCCGATGGATGTCAACCGGTATTTGTCCTTCGGTAACCAAGAAAAGAATAACAGCATGTTGATCCCGTTTAGACGCATAATGTTGTTAAATTTCACGTTTCTGCATTCACCTAACACTCGTAAAAAAAGCGATGAATGTCACACTAATCCCTTGATTACATTTTGTTGCTCATACAGGGTGAGTCACATAGGACGTAACAACCGTTTTTTTCGTGAATGGTTCAAGATATCGAAACGAGGTCTTCGGGACATGATAGTGCGCTGAGGCACTGGTGTGTAATATAAAAGCTTAACGCTTCTATTGACGAAATGGGCTATTGATCTGTAAACACGCTCATGCCAGGCCACGTCGTTGAATCAAGCCTTTCGACAGTTTACTTGTCGACACTTCAGAACCAGCAGTTACTGTGTTGTCTATCGGTAGTCATTTCTCCTTCAGCATTTCTCGAATGCTGAAATATACACTAGTGAGTGTTCTGCGTGGCGGTGTCTACAGCGCAATAACCAACTCTGCCGCCTCGCTTTCCTGTTTCATTTTGTTTGCCAGATTATTTTGCGAAAAGTTTCAACGTCAATACTAACAGCACTTCATCACTGCAACTGTCTTTCCAAGGACTATTGAAAGCAGTTATGAAAAGTATACGGTTTCATTAAAACAAGCATAATTATACAGAGCCGTATGACAGGGCTGCAGCTATAAAGACCGCCCAACCACGCACTGGCCATAAAATTATATAACTGTAACCCAAACATATGTGCATCAGGGGTTGCAAGTTTCCTTGAAAATGGTTACAGAGCCGAAACGTCATACAATACCACACAAAAATGAAAGAGAGATAAAAATCAGCCAGTCCTGGAAACTAATTTATTTCAATAAGTTGATGCTGTTGCAACTAAAATATAGAGACTAGATAATTAATTAACTGTTGAAAATTTGCCATTACTAACCTAGATCACAAAAACGTAGACTCCGTGTCTCGAATGACACCAAACAGAAACAAAAGTTTCACTGAGAAGCTTCGTATTGTATTCTATTCACTGTGACAGTCCTTGAAATTGTGGTTTCAAGAAAAAGAAGAACTGAATTAGCTTAGATATTTCAAACGAAGAAAAATAGTTCTATACATCATTGTATAGTATAAATACAGCCATCGAATAATGATTTAAAACATTTATTTAGGAAAGTCCTGACCGAAATATGCATAGCTATATTAACTTATATCATCTAAATAATTTGTTTTTCATAATAATTATATAGCATGTACTCACAAGACACAAATGTAAATTAAAAGGAAGAGATATGGATAGTTACTAAATCAAAAATAAAGTACATGAAATTGACTTCTAACTGTTTTATATTTTTTGTTAGTAAACGTGATATTTTATGCCAATGAAGCAAAATGACCATATGAATAACGAACAAATAAATAAAAAGTAGTTGAAAACATCAGATTTTAAAATACACAAAAACGTTATTGAGTTTTAACTACGCTAGGTCTCTATCAATTCACGCCTTAAGGAGAAGATAAGATCTACATATCGTTTGTTGAACGTACTTAAACCTCTCAGTATCTCCATTAGCTTGTTTTTCCCTATATCAGACTTTAAATACTACGAAACTAATGCTAGGTTAACACTGTAAAGGAAATGTTTTACTATCTACCTTTAATGTTATGAAAAGAAATCTTGAATCGGACTATAAAACAAGAAATTCATCTTAACTTTTTTTTTCAAGAAGCACCAACATACTTGTGTTACTCGGCTTCTCTTAGGCGCTATGCTCTATTGAAACAGTAACATTTGCACTGCAGTAATACCTTCATTGTCATACAGAAAGATCCAAAACTCACAAATCAAGTATTTAGCATACTGCGAAGAGTGTCTCTACGTCTTTTATTCAAAATACAGGTGAAGTGATTAAACTTTATGTCTTTGCATGTAATGTAAGGTCTGCAATATTGTTCTTTGTGTCAATATAGGAAATTTTCTAAGGGGACAGGGGATATACGAACGTAGATTCAACGATTTGCGGCAAGTTCTTTTACATCTCTGCAGTAGCGTCTGTTACATGAACGAAAACCTACCAGATCGTCTCCGCATTACTTCGGTTTCTTCGTTAAATTCAGCTAGACAGAAATCGCGAGCCTTTGTATTCAGTTAGCGCATTGTCGATTCGATAGCCTTCTGTTCGGTCCACTTTCAATATGATTATCATATCCTACAAATCGTTTAATAAATCGAATAAATCTTTCTATTTCTCTTCCCCCGTCGCCACATAGTATATATTTACATGAGTTCATATTGTTGTATTCAGCTACTTTCGTGTACTTGTCTGTACATCAGAAATATACAGTGTGCTGTAGCTGAATATTACTGTAGCTTACAATTTAATGATTACGAGAGAATTTACTTTTGGGTGATGATATTTCAAGTATGCGACTACCGCTGGATTGTTGAAATCTGTAAGTAGCAGCGACTGACAATAACTGTAGCGAGTAAAATTAACGGGCAGAAGATGGGTTTGTGTATTGTAAGTTTATTCTAGTTTTAGTTTCTCTTTGTTAGAGACGTGGCATGATCAAGTGCTCTTACTCGTAGGACACTTAAATATGTATTCCACGTTAAAATCTGTTGTGTAAGTCTGCGGTTTACGTGTGTACAGTTAGAAAATCAAATTTTCTCTGTTGTCATTTCTGAGACACGTCTCTATGTTGCAGTTGTTAATCGACCTTGAACTCTGCCTTAACACCGCGACAACTTTCATCAAAATTGGAGCAACTCAATGGCAGAGAAAGAGCAGATGAACTGCACTATGATGAAGAAGCACACCGCAGAGTTCGTGCACATCCTCATGGGAAATGCGAGGCAACAATGTTTTAAGCACGTAGAGGAACGAACAGAAGTATCCTACTTTGAAACCGATCGCGATTAACGTTAATGTCTGATAAGTACCTACCGTTATGGCATTAATTTTGTTTCATTTACATTATACTTGAAATAAGAAACTGACAGGTGCAGAAGGAGAACATGTCTGTTGTTAACAGTTCGTCCACTGCAATTGAGCTGAACAAATGTGATGAAACTTGTCACAGTGCTAGTAAAATGAAACAACGGGATATTGTTATGTTGATTAATTGGGTTTCTGCCGGTTATTGGCATACCACGGTAACACAACGTCCTGATTCACAGAAAGACTTAAATGACGACACTCGGAAGATAAAACGTCTAGCACAGCTTGGACACCATTGAGAACTTAATTCAGCTTTATTGACGACCGATAATATCCACAAAGTACGCACACAGCGTTCGGAACAGCCGCGGCTAGAAGAAAACGTTACAGCCGCTGGTATTGGCCGGTGCACACCGCGGACAGAGCGCCAGTCGCGCGGCGGACCGCAGGGGGAACGCCTTACACAACGTAGGAATAAATACCGGACTCGTTCCACACTGTAATCAGTATCGGACAGCACCTGAAGAAGACTGCGAGTCACACAGTTGAAATATCATGCAGGAAAGACGCGAATGACGGCAGAAACCCGATTAATCAACATGACAACGCCTCGCCGGGAAAGCCGGAGGAACTACATAAAGAGGTATTGTTAGACAACGATATATAGTGCCTTAGTAATGGTAATACGAACAGCCTTGTTACCTTTCTGTCTTGGTCTCCGCTTCAAGAAAGATTTAACCTATCTGCAAATAGCTTATGTTCATAAACACGTCTTACTTTGAAATTTCCTCTCATATTAAAACTGTGTGTGCAAGACCGGGACTTGAGCTCGGAATCTTTGCCTTTCCCTGACATGGGATCTAACTACTGAATCATACAGGTGCGACTGACAAACCACCCTCTCAACTCTCTTAAGTCTCACCTCGATACCTCAGTCGATAGAATATTGGCCAGGGAAAAGCAAAGATTTCGGTTTCGTGTACCGGTATGACACACAGTTTTAATGTAACAGATAATTTCGTGTCAGCCCACACTCCTCTGTAATGTAGAAATTCATTTGCGACGTCTTACTAAGAGAGTGATTTTCATAGGAATCTTTCGTTACTGAAGCGGCCTGCTTGTTATTTCGTAGATGAGACCTTGAAACATCCCCTTAGAAAAATTTTTGAATTACTGTGCTGGTAAATCCCTTACGTTATTTGATTTTCAAACAGCTGAGCAGAACTGAACGCACTCAGACATTTCGCTCTTTACCTATTCTGATCAACACTAAACTGACACACAATATTTTTCAGCGCAACATAATCTGACTTTCAATAATCCCTATAAAAGAATGGCCCTGACTAACATTAACCTATACCTTTCACAAATCACTTACCTCACAAAAATCTTCGTTACTCGAACTACTGCAATACAGCGAGCTCCACTACTTTCCAGCTAAATAAAAGATTCAAACTACTGAAGGCGCTAACTACTGATAGGCATAGTTAGCAAATGAAAGATTTTGATAGAGAACAAACAATGTATTTACCTTAATAGTGTTCAAAAGTCATAATATATATAGCAGTTCATGACATCCGTCCTTACAAATGTACTGTTTCTGATGGACACACGTCCAGATCATCCGCTCTAAAAAATCCGCCATCTCACTTCCCCACACCCACCACTGCTGGCGGCTCACCTCCAACTGCGCAACGCTACGCGCTGTTAACAGCCAACTGCCCAACACTACAATAGCGAATATTACAACAATGCCACCCAGCCACAGACTGCACACAGCACACCCAGTGATTTTCATACAGAGCGCTACGTGGCGTTACCAATATAAAAACCTAAACAGCCTACTTACAACCTATTCTCTCAAGCAAACCTAGAGGTGTGTTGAAGCGGTTGAGTGGTTTCAAAAATTCGTCCGACAGATCAGATTTAGTTTCTTCGTGGTTTCCTTATATTGTTTCGGCTTTTCTCAAGTTGGTTCTTTTCGTACGTTCACGGTTCGATTTCCCTTCCCGTCGTTATGTAACCGAACTTGTATTTCATCTACAAAAACTGAATTTTTATAAGTCTTGTGGTATATGTCGCGGAACCAGTCAGGCCTCTCCTCCAGTATGCACTCAGGTATAAAGAACACAGCATACAACTAAATCCATCTACTCATTAAAGTTCGTATTCAGAAATTAATAACATAACGCACAGTGGTTCACCTTGCTGTCTGGTTGTTATGAATGCGGGGAAAACAGATGACAACGATGCTCGCACAACGTGACATACGTTATTACTGGCATCGTAATAAGAATAAATATTTAAAATAAATCCTGCCACATCGATAGTTAAGCGAGAAAACTTCAAATATCATCTCGGTGTAACTATATAAGAAGCAGCACGTTCTGTTTAAGCACATAAACGAGTAGAACGATGACTGTGCTGCGGCACGGAATCCTCAAGGACTCTTTTTGTCTTTTTTTTTCACAATAGACACCTTCAGCTCTTTATACAAAAGATTCACAACGACACAAGTATGTTTCAAAATATAAATAAATAAACGATATCTTAGGGTTGCGTGACTAATACAATAATTTAATTCTCATCCTGAATTACGGCCCGAAGCCAAATTGCCTTGTGGACTTGGAGAGTAATGCGGCACCCAGTAATTTGTGGCGAAGACAACGAAGCAGCTAAACTTTAATTGCAGTCACCGAACGCAAGTTTCAGCTCCATACCTTCAATTAAGTCACACAGCTAAGCAACAAGATTGCGTAAGGCAGCTTGTTTCATCATTACTACACGTGGGAGCAGTCTTTCAGCACGATGTCCCTCAAACTGAAACCACCTTTGTCTCTGAGCACTATTAGGTTGTCACGCACGTAACTTGCTTTACATCCTGTCTACTCAATCTGTGGCCTAATTTGTCTCTTGTTGCATTTGCTAGTCACTTTATTTATCTGGCTTGTTAGCGGCTTGTGTGACAGTCCCTTTGTTTTTTTCATTACGTCCAATTCTCGTACCCAACGTCTACGCTGCTCTGACAGTTTCATAGTTTTGTCTCTGTTAGAATGATCACAGTCGAATATCATACGTAGATATTGAGTGGAGTGTGTATGAAACCTACGCTGTTATCTTAAATCAATAAAAAGCTTCGTATTACATCGAGAGTGAGAGTGTCCTCAGTGTCCATTGGTGTTTGAATACGTCCAGACTTTTACCACGAAACACTTTGCATCTGCTGCATCTTAAAAAGCGAATATTATCGCATCTACCTACATGCAGAAGGCAGAATGCTGATGGCAAGGGAATTATACTATTTATAACCGAATCCATTGCGCTGTGTTACAGGACATTAACCACAGTCTCCAAGAGGCGTCTATTTTTGGCACAGAATCTGCTTTTAAAATAATCCTCTTGTGCTATTAAATAATCCGTGTAAGTTATTCAGGAATCTGTCGTGAGATCGATCTGGCTGCCGAAAATGAACTACGTTAAATAGCTCCAACTGTGTAGGTGAATAGAATATGTAATTATTAGCACTGAATTTTTTTCTTTTTATAGGCAGAACTTGTTGCAACCTCCTAAGACAAGTTGCTTGTACTTTCGGTTATTGCTTATTATAAAATGGACTGGATCGACTTTCTCGTAGTTGTATACAACCAATACAAGAACAACACTATATAAAATTGTGGGTCATACAACACTGGCTTCTATAGATCATATTCCATTAAGTCTTTCTTCATTATTAACTTTCCATAAATTATAATTATCATCCATAGCGAATGTTCAGTAATACGTCTGTCAGCAAACACCACATAAGAATGACACGAAATTAGTCACCAAAAAAATCCATGGGTGACATGCATTCAAAAGGATTACATCCAAGTACATGGCAATTTATACAGGGTGAGAAGTCTTGAAGTATATGAGAAAAAACGTAATTAGTTACAAACTACAGCGTGCACACACGTTACCCAACATGTAAACGTCACAACGGATATTCAGATTTAGGTTATGACATGTTCGATATACCTGCCATCATTAACGATGATGTGGTGCACACGAATAGCAAAATTCTGCGTGATTCGCTGAAGTATCGGAACATCGATGCTGCCGATGACCACCTGAATGGCTGTTTTCAGCTTAGCAACGGTTCTGGTGTTATCGCTGTACACATTGTGTTTAATGTAGCTCCACAAAGGCGACACATGTGTTCGGATCCGGAGGATATGGCGGCCAGTCGAGGCCCGTGCCCAGAGCAAGAATACGGTCCCCAAAGTGCTTCTGCAGTACATCAGACACTTTCCTGCCTCGATGGGATCGAGCACCGTCTTGTAGGAACCGCATTTCATCGAAATCAGAGTCACTTTGGATAATGAGCATGAAATCATCTTCCAAAACCTTCACCTACCGTTCGGTAGTCACTGTGCCAGATAGGAATATCACACCTATTATTCCGTGACTGGAAATTGCACACCACATAGTCACCCGTTAAGGGTGAAGAGGCTTCGTGATCGCGAAAGGCGGATTCTCAGTCCCCTAAATGCACCAATTTTAGTTATTCATGGACCTACCCAAATGAAAGTGAGCTTCGTCTCTAAACCGTACCACATTCACATCGTACTAATTCCCATCATGACCCGCTGCCGAAAGTGCTGTTTGAACGTCCTAACGCAAAACCGTTCAGAAGTTATGACGTTTTTATTTCATATAGTCCAGTATTTATAAACCTGTAAGTATCTTCATTTTCCACCGGAATCATTTCCCCTGTCGTTACTAAATAGATTTATTTTCTTTTATCATGGCGGATGTAAAGTAATGAACAACTTAACCACCTGTCATACTAGCAGTTTTGTTGACAGTTTCCAATAGTCGTGCGTCAACAATATCCAGAAATGAACGTTACTTACGCAACATTTAATAGTTAATATTTAATTTCAATATATTGGAACCTTCTTGAATATCTCTTATTACGAGTAAATGAACAAATACACCTGTGTGGAGACCATAATAATCTCCCATTTTTATCTCAAGGCGTACAGTTACTATAGTTCTCAAAAGAGAAATTTAACTAATGACAAAAATCTCCATTTATTATATAATTATTGTTCTTATTGTGTCTGATACATTATGAATGTAAATTGTATATCCAGAAACTGCAGTTGGGGTTGTGTGCTTCTCATCTACTCCAGTTTTCCAGATACATTCTACAATTATTCAGTGTCGGATTTGACGAGAAAATCAAAGCAGCTATGAGGGTTTTATTAAACAAAAAATACGATCCTTGTAAACTCCACAAATTTATACAGCCAATGAAGATGGTTTACTATCATTAAATAACATTCTGGCATAGAAAAGAAAGTATTAACGAGGATCTACCATAAGTGGTAGATTAATCTGTTAGAAATTCCATAAGAGAGAAATACCATAATCTGAATTCATAACACTTTACTCAAAACAAGTGAATCGAAGAAATCTCCCATATACTCATAAGTAACAGCTTAACCAATAAACAACTACAAAGCCCTTGTTATGAAAGAAATCAACGAGACATAGAAATAGACATCATAAACGTAAGAATTGGGAATGTACTTCGTTTTATCTGCTTTTCGGAATCACAGATGCTTCAAAGCAATATGTTTTCCTGTCCAATTACTCCTACATCAATAGATCAAATATTACTTAAACAAATTGGTCTGTAACCCACATCGGTTGTTAAAGATATTTTTGAAATGTAATTCATTCTGAAGTGTGTTATGCACTTTTTGATTTTTCTAACATATGCTGTGCGCAGATATGGAGTTCACCCACTGCATTCTGAACCAAATGTTTCCACAGGACCATTAATTATTCCCAAAAAATAGACGGCAAACAGGCTCACTCTGATTATCACGGTTTTTTCTGTGGAATGAACAGAGTTATGTGTTTTCATTATTCAGGCGAAGTTGTAATATTATTAGCGCCTGTCGATTTATCTTCTCTGAAAATATAACGGTTTAAATTCAGGGAATTAGAGATATGTGGACACCTGGTTGACGGTAGTGCTACATTGTGCTTTTACTATATCTTCCCTCACATAAGAAACTGTAGCACCCTAAAGCTCTAGCACTTCACTGCCACCGACTGCCCGTCGGATAACACTCCCGCTGATACTATAGTTCAGAAGGCTTCCGCACTTCCATATCATTATGCCTAAGTGTTAATGGCCTGCAAGTGAAACACTCCTAAGGATGTTTCCACAGTTTTTGACTGACTGCTGTGCTTACAACAGCTAGACCCTGGTCATCAGCCTCCGCTCCAGAGGATTCCAGGCGACACGGGAACACGGCTCGTAAGTACGTTCGGTGGTGGTTCACGGTATTTAAATCCCCAGGTCCAGCCCACCGTCATTGGCTCAAACAGCCGCTAATATGACATGTAGCCCATGCCAGTCGTTACCGTACTTTTAATGCAGGTAGGTTTGGCATCTTCAGGCTGTGATGCAGCGACTGCCGTCTGATTACCTGAGCCTGCGACCACCAGCACCTGCCACCTCCTCTATAATCCAGGCGGAGCCGTGAGTTTTGGGCAGTCCAGCGATGTCTGCCACCCAACGCCATTCACCATTCTCCAGCCTACAGTTCCGTGTTCATCACCCAGGTAGACCTGCCAGGCTCACCTGTCTAGCCGTGGATACTACCTGGCTAGTTGCCCGTTACAGTCTGCTATCTGCCTCCTGGATACACACTGATCTATGTGCACTGATGACTGTTAGTAAAGAATTTTGGCAATAAACTGACAGTCTGCATCGTCTGCACCTACACTCACATCTAGCGGAGAACCAAGCGCCCACACCATCCCCCAGAAAAACCACCCAATTTCATTTTCCTAGTTATACGTGTCTTTCTCTTAAGTCCTCTAACCGTTCCTCCCCCCCCCCCCCCCCCACTCACCTTCCACCCTGCGGAAGGAGCAACTGGTAAGACTGGCAGTGCTTTAGGTTCACGCTGAAACCGACGAATTCTTCTTATGTTTACCTTTGTGTTTTGAAGCCGGAAGTTGTAGTGTAACATTTACCGGAAACATTATCTCAACTACCTGGTAAGATTCTTGGTAATTTGAAGTCAACTTTTTAGTTTTCCCTTTCGGCACGTACGAGTTCGATATCATTAACCTCTGCCTGACGTGGTACTTAGACGATCACGCTTTTTTGTTGTGGTTGACTTCCTTTCTTTCTAGAGCCTCCATATTCGTCTTTTTAAGCTGACGCCAGATACATTTCAACTTTTTAGTAAAATCTCGAGGGGAGAATATAACCTGTCATGGGTTCGGTTGGCCTAATTCGAAAGGGAAGGGAATTTTCTGTCTGAAAACAATCTCGCAGAAGGATAAGCCCATGTTTTATAAATCTTTGAGTTGTACACAGCCACGACAAACGGTAGCAGATGATCCCAATTATAATGGCTGCTATTTACCTAATATTTAGTAACTTATCATTTTCCCCACTGTCCTATGAACTCGTTCAGCTCTACTGTTTGCTTGTGGCTGTAACGGAATTGTTAGTAACTTCCTTATGCGTAATTGTCGGCATAAGTGCTTGAATAACTCAGACACAAAGTTAGTTCCTTGGTTAGTTATTACAGTTTCTGACGTTGTGGATTTGAACTACCATTGATTAACCACAACCAGCACCACCATTTCTACCTATTGATTTAGTAGGACGTTCATGGCGAGGTGACATGACAAATGATCAGCTATATTTAACAAATATCGATTTCCTGGTGGTGTTTGTGTGGAGATAACTCAGATATCAAGTGCCATCATTTGACATATTCTATCTGCCTAAGGCAATTATTGTTGTGGGGTTCACTGACGACTCATTTCGGCTCTTTGAGTGCAAGGAACACAGATCATTATGTAACGCTCTAAATCTTGTTTCCTTTCTGGCCACAGGAAATTTTCCGCAACGCGACACACTGTGGTGCATCGTCCACTATGTCCTATCAATATGGAATCGTGAGACGTCTTTAATACTTGGTTCGCTATCTTGCTGGAACGACTCTGCGTTGGCCGCAGCGGCTTTGCTTGTAAGCAACTCTGTCGTCAGAACTGAACTGTGTTGCCTAAAAAACTGCTGAGAAACCGGGTCAGTGGCCTGAGCCCTGCACCATTCTTAACGCTGACTCGAATAAATTCTGTGACGCATATTTTACGACTCAGTGCATCTGCTTTCCTGTGAGGTTTCCCTACATAGTGTACAGCCTCAAAATCAGATTCACATAGCTGTACAGCTCAGAGGGTCAAGCGACTAGTTGGATCTTTTAGTCCTATTTTAGGACTGTGTGATCCATTACGACCTTAATACGACGGTTATACAGATAATAACGGAAATAAGTAATGCCTCAAAGTAGCTCAAGAATTTCCTTAGCAGTAGTTATATAATTTTTCTCAGCCTTATTTCACTGTCTAGAAGCGTATGCTTTTGGATCCTCTCTTGACTTAAATCACAGCCTAGAGCATTGCTTGCTAGATTCCCGCGACCGTTTAAACCTTTTTTGAGAGTCAGTGTTGCTTCGGGGACTACCTTTCTTCCGTCAGTTTCATGCACAAAAAGAGACTACATCATATGAAATATAGCGTCAGAACCAGTTCTTCGTTCTGTGGGAAGGGCTCTACTGCACTCTAAATATTAATCTACAGATAAACTCCTACACTCTTTCATAACAGGCTTACAGTACCTTTTGGAATCGTATCCCACATGTCGAGATAAAGAGACTGTAAACGCAACATAATTGGATTACCTGGCGCCTTGCAACAGGTCAGTTCTATCAGAAGCAAAACCAAGATGGAAAGATGGCCTATCCACTTCCACTATGCGATGTTGTAGATCGACTTTGGCGTGATGTTTAACGAAGATGTCTAGCTCAAGAACGACGCTGTAGAGTACGCCTATTCTAGGGGGTTCTAGCACACACTCCCAGAAGTCTCTCCCCCCCACTGAAAAACCCAACAAAGTAAAACAGAGCGAATGAACGTTATTAAAACCCGCACTACTTAGTCTACAACATGCTGGGTTCAGATTGACGGCACCAAGTACACTCTGTCCAGCCAAGGATACCTATGATCCCGTAGCCCATAAAACCTACAAAGCTATATACATAAGCGTCAGCCATCAATTTTGCACAGGGGTATCTCATGATTGTTACTAATGAGAAAATTGTTGAGTGGTCACACAGCCTCGTGTCCCGTTTAACGAAAGTTGCTGAATCCGTCTTCCACACGCCTACGGGCATTTCCGAATTGAATGAGATGCCTGTTTGCAGCTCTTACACTGTGGCTTCTTACATAACCACTGAATGTAGCACGGAGAGAAACATTTGTAAGATATACCACCTTTATTAAAAACTACACACTTCCCCCTCGGCCGTTTTACTGAAGCAATGTCAGAGAAAGCTACCGCTGTGACTACTGCTTCGTCCAATGTTGTCGGGAACTCTACGCGCACCTCTCGTGACATCTCCACTGGTTTCCCCCGTAAAAACACATCAAGTGAATGTTTTTCTGCTTCCTGCAAAATAGCGCTGTTGACATCATCAACATCCATCACTTCATATGCGTTAATATTGATTTTCCTGGGACGGTCTACAAACCGTTCTACCAATTCCCTTTTCCTTGCGCTTTACCACTAACTGAATGGTTCAAATGGCTCTGAGCACTATGGGACCCGACTGCTGAGGTCATTAGTCCCCTAGAACTTAGAACTAGTTAAACCTAACTAACCTAAGGACATCACAAACATCCATGCCCGAGGCAGGATTCGAACCTGCGACCATAGCGGTCTTGCGGTTCCAGACTGCAGCGCCTTTAACCGCACGGCCACTTCGGCCGGCCTACCACTAACTCGTTCAGGGTAATACTTAGAATTATTCTTTCGTCTATAAAGATCTACTAACCCTTTTCAGACTAAGTGTCCTGCTGCTTCTCATTGCACATTACTTATGTTCCATCAAGCGCAACTAATTTTAAAAGAGACGTCCTTAGCAGCTGCTCGCTGCTAAGATTTCCTAACTTTGAAGATACATGCATGCTATCAAAACCACTGAAAATCTCTTTCCCTGAGTTACCCAACAATAGGGCGATCATTAAGGCAGTGCGAGTATGAGGGACAGTTGGAAACATGCTAGACGTTAACCATTCCTTTCTTTGACACTTTAAACTACCTATTTATGTGGTATCCCGAATCGGCGAGTCTGAAAGCCGGCTGGAACGCATGAACCTCGATAACGGCTGTTAGATGGCTTGACTGCCATCTGCCGTGCTCAGCCGTAGCCGCTGCAAGCGCCGCTGCGAAGCACGCCCGCCGTGTCGCCAGCGCTTTGAAGCCTGTGGCGCAACAGCTCGGCAGTCTGCCGTGATTTCTATGCACTGTTGCGTTGATATCGTTACACGTCGTTGTCTTGGTTCTGAATTCGCTGTGTCTCAGTTTATATCTTGGTTCACCTGCTGCACTTATTATTCTGTTGTGCCGTCTCCGTATGCGCAGCTCGTGGTCGTACGGTAGCGTTCTCGCTTCTCACGCCCGGCTTCCCGGGTTCGATTCCCCGCGGGGTCAGGTATCTTCTTTGCCTCGTGATGACTGGGTGTTGTGTGCTGTCCTTAGGTTAGTTACGTTTAAGTAGTTCTAAGCTCTAGGGGACTGATGACCATAGATGTTAAGTCCCATAGTGCTCAGAGCCATTTGAACCATTTTTTGAACCGTCTCCGTTGTTTGTCGTTTTCTGGTTGTTGTTGTCCATCTGTTTACATTCAGGCGTATCGCTCTGACGCCCTTAGGTTGTCGCCGTGTTGTACGGGTTCTCGAGTTATTACTAATTTTGTAATATAGCCCTCGGTATAGCTGGCAATGAGCTAAAGGTTAGAAGCGGTTTTTGCTCACGTATCACGTCATTTCTGGAAACCCAGAATCTACTCTGTAGGAATCAACATGGATTCCGGAAACAGCGATCGTGTGTGACCCAACTCGCCTTATTTGTTCATGAGACCCAGAAAATATTAGATACAGGCTTCCAGCTAGATGCAATTTTCCTCGACTTCCGGAAGGCGTTCGATACAGTTCCGCACTGTGGCCTGATAAACAAAGTGAGAGCCAACGAAATATCAGACCAGCTGTGTGGCTCGATTGAAGAGTTTTTAGCAAACAGATGGTTCAAATATGGTTCAAATGACTCTGAGCTCTATGCGACTTAATTTCTGAGGTCATCAGTCGCCTAGAACTTAGAACTAATTAAACCTAACTAACCTAAGGACATCACACACATCCATGCCCGAGGCAGGATTCGAACCTGCGACCGTAGCGGTCGCTCGGCTCCAGACTGCAGCGCCTAGAACCACACGGCCACTCCGGCCGGCCAGCAAACAGAACGCAGCATATTATCAATGGAGAGACCTCTACAGACGTTAAAGTAACCTCTGGCGTGCCACAGGGGAGTGTTATGGGACCATTACTTTTCGTAATATGTGTACATGACCTAATAGATAGTGTCTGAAGTTCCAGCAGCTTTTCGAGGATGATACTGTAGTATACAGAGAAGTTGCAGCATTAGAAAATTGCAACGAAATGCATGAAGATCTGCAGCGGATAGGCACTTGGTGCAGGGAGTGGGAACTGACCCTTAACATAGACAAATGTAATGTAATGCGCATACATAGAAAGAAGGATCCTTTATTGCATGATTATATGATAGCGGAACAAACACTGGTAGCAGATACTTCTGTAAAACATCTGGGAGTATGCGTGCGGAACGATTTGAAGTGGAATGATTATATAAAATTAATTGTTGGTAATGCGGGTGCCAGGTTGAGATTCATTGGGAGAGACCTTAGAAAATGTAATCCATCAACAAATGAGGTGGCTTACAAAACACTTGTTCGACCTATACTTGAGTATTGCTCATCAGTATGGGATCCGTACCAGGTCGGGTTGACAGAGGAGATAGAGAAGATCCAAAGAAGAGCGGCGCGTTTCGTCACAGGTTTGTTTGGTAAGCTTGATAGCGTTACGGAGATGTTTAGCAAACTGAAGTGGCAGACTCTGCAAGAGAGGCGCTCTGCATCGCGGTGTAGCTTGCTATCCAGGTTTCGAGACGCTGCGTTTCTGGATGAGGTATATTGCTTCCCCCTACTTATACCTCCCGAGGAGATCACGAATGTAAAATTAGAGAGGCAATCGTTCTTCCCGCAAACCATACGCGACTGGAACAGGAAAGGGAGGTAATGACAGTGACACGTAAAGTGCCCTCCGCCACACACCGTTGGGTGGCTTGCAGGCTATAAATGTAGATGTAGATGTAGATGAAAGCAAAGCTCATGCAACAGCAACAGCAACAGCTGATCCAGCAGTAGCAATTGCAACAGCATTTTCAACAACAAACTGAATTTCTGCGTAAGTTTTTGTTGGTTCGCTTACAGGCTCAGGTTTCCCAGCTCATCGAGCCAAGGCCACTTGCCACGCGGGGAGGCACCCACCCGTCTGCTTGCCCTTTGACGGCGCCATGTAGGATTGGGACATGCATTTTCAGCAGGTGAAACAGAACTCCGCCGTGTTTCGGAGACGTTTTCCTTACTCAAGAAGTTGAGTCCACTATCGAATCGTATTGTGGTCATGTTGGAGGAGATAAGTTGATTACTGTCAAATTATTATTTGCAATGGTTCCATGAAGTCGCATCGCACCTTGAGCCTCATGAATATGACAAACAACCTTGTGAGTCGTTCCGCTCATGGGTGGCGAATTTGCAAGAACTGTGGTGACGTTGTGATTTCACCTGTACGAACCTGGCTTGCAAAACATTCTATGCAGATACTTTGATTCTGGACGTAGTTGTCCTGTTGGCTCAGGATCCGGACGTATACGTTGCAGCCCTCAAACTGGACAACCTTTTTTTCCATAAGATTTTGAAAATCACGCACTCTTTCGAGGTCGTACGGGCATTAAATGAACGTCTCATGACTCGACCCCAAGTAGAGGCGGTCAAGCCGCCACTTTGTGGGCGTAATTCTCGTAAACCTTTTTCCCGACGGCGGCATCGTGATTCATCTATTTCGGACGTGTCAGTGTTACCTGAACAGCGTGTCACACCCTGTCGGTGTAAGCAGACGCTTCTCCCATTGTGTCCTGACTGTACGCGGCACACCCCGTGTGGACTACCTGGATCGCAGGGCGCACTGCACCGTTTGTTGGGAAGATGAGCATGTCTCAACTGTCTGCCGTCAACCGTCTGGACAGCCTGATACCACTCCTCACATGCCTAAGTGGACGGTGCATGAACATCAGGCAGTTGTTTATCAGGGCGATCCTTCCGCTAATAAGTTGTCTGTCATCCTCATGACTGCGAACCAGAATGTCTGTTTCCATATGGACATGGGAGCTACCGTTTTCTTGATTGACCTTCAAATGCACGCTCATTTTTATTGCTCTGAACGGGCCCTCCATCGTCCCCCAGTGGCAAAGTGGAGCTCATGGTTCGAATGTTTAAGCAAGAAATGTTACAGTGGTGGGCTCTTCTACCCCAACTACAGCACTCACAATGTTTCTGAGGACCTACAGGACAACGCCTGTCCATAACTGTATCCTAGCATAATTCCTCCGTGGGTAGTAGCGGCGTTGTCTCCTCAATCTACTGGTCCAACAGGCCAAGGAGGCCTGTGCCCAACACTCGGGGCTCTACCTGCAGGGAACAGCCGTTTGGGTGCGCTCGTATGGGGCGATACCCTGTCAGCTAAAGTGGTAACCCAGCCTTGGACGACGCCTTACAATGGCTCACTGAGAAGCTTCGAGCGCTTTCATACCAAACAACAATCGACTGCACCACTGCTAGTGGCTCCGTTAGTCCAAGAATGCCGCCACTTTCTGATCCCCAACCCGCATAGGTACAGTTTGCGCTCTGCGGCACCTGAGGTTGGTCTTATGGACATCGGTATGAGATAGAGGTTTCACTACGGCCTCTGTCCCTTTTGCCGTTGTCGCCCCTACGACTTGCCCTGGTTCGTTGCCTGACTCGCAGGTTTCTTCCCTCCAGCTGGCGGCTTCAGCGCTGGTTGTCCTCCTGTGACGCCAGTTCGCCTTCCCAGACGTCGTCCTGGGCACTTCCAGGCCTTTGTGCCCATTTCAGGGGAGAGCAATGTGGTATCCAGTCGGACACTGCAAGGTGTGGGCGAGCGATCCTCTGCTGGCCGTTGATGGAGATGTTCATGATGTAGGCAGCCTATCTGTTGCCAGAATTCTTAATTAACAATCGCACTGGACTGTAGATCAGGTGGTAAATGGTTGACAGCGACGAGCCAGGAGGTGACCAGGGTCAGGCAGGTGAGCCAAGAAGGTCTACCAGGCTATGAACACGGAACTGCAGGCTGGAGAGCGGCGGGTGGCGGACGTTGCCGAGCTGTCCAGAATTCACAGCTCCACTTGGACTGTAGAGTCGGTGTCAGCCCCGTCTCATGGAGTGAGACCGCCGTCTCTGCTTCAAGGTCAATAGATGGGATATGTAGCTGCGTCGTACGCACAGTGACGGGTTATACGGACTGTACGTCACAGTTTTCCGAGCAGCATTGAGTTTGCAGAAGAGCTGTATTCCTGTGTCACCTAAAACCTCAGGAGTGGAAGCTGATGGTGGCGTCCGGCTGTAGTTTAGTACTGTCGGCGTCTCCTGAATTTCAGTATCTCCAGAGGCGTTGTCTGGCGAGCAGACCGTGGCTGCTAACTGAATACGGTTCTGTGCTGCCTTCTATGCTTTAGGCTGCTACAGTATTGCGCTTTCTGTAAAGGTCTATCCAATGCAGCTACATGCCTTCTGGAAAACGAGAATGCTTCTACCGTATGAAAGTTAGGGTTAAAATGAACCATCATGTGCATTCAGAGTGTTTCAGACAACGATTTTTTTCTGTAAATACAAAGTAATATGTGAGTGGAATATTTATTTAGCTAGGGAACATAAAAAAAAACGTTACCTTATCTTCAGTGTTATGAGCATGGAACATTATTTATTCATTTCCTGTAGCTGAGTTATTTAAACCAACTAAGTGCAAGTCAGTTTAAAGGTGGGATCACTGCTTCCAATTGAGCTATCCAAGGACAACTCACGCCCCATCCTAACAGGTCCGGCAATTCCTCTTTTCTTCCTTCCAAACTTCACAAAAATGCTACTGTATATCCTACAGGTCGTTTGGATGAAGCATTCTGGAAAATGGGCAGTCATTTGAAAATATCACTGAAATGAACATTCCACCACAAACGTACGCCATCATCCATCTGAATATAACCAGTTACGTACATTATGTTGTATCCACCCCTATAGCACTGAAGTTTCTAGCTTCCCTACTGCAACTGATCGTTATAGTACATCAACCACATGATACCATGAAAAGGCATTCGATATAATGAAACTAGAAAATAAGTAAATAAACTGTATTCATAACTCCGCAGAAACAGTAACATTTCTTACATTTACCTAACTAAATAAATATTCCTTTAACTTCTTATTTTGTAAGTTATAGAAAAAAACAATGTTTACAGTTTCAGCTGTTATTTGACCACATTATCTCCAAGCTACGTTACTGCAATTTGTATTCTATCACGCTGTCCACAGTTATTTGTTCTGTCCATTTTTTTATTGGTGTGGACCGCGAAAAGTATTCAAAAATTGCTCTGAGCACTATGGGACGTAACATCTGAGGTCATCAGTCCCCTAGAACTTAGAACTACTTAAACCTAACTAACCTAAGGACAACACACACATCCATGCCCGAGGCAGGATTCGAACCTGTGACCGTAGCGGTCGCGCGGTTCCAGACTGAAGCGCCTAGAACCGCTCGGCCACACCGGCCGGCGCGAAAAGTATTCGGACGGGCTTTTGGCCGCACGTATTTTAGGTTTCGTTTCTATGCTTCTTGTCGTCTGTTACTGCTGAATGCTATGCTTTAGAATTCGGAAGTTCTTCTGTGTCATTTGGGTTGTGATTGTGTGCTATTAAGTGGTCTATTAATGTTGAATGTATGTTTTCTATGTTTAATGATTGTAGGGGCCCTAAGTATCTTCTTCTAAAGTTTCAGCACATCTGTTTCAGACATACTAATTTGCAGTAAGATTTTGGAACATATACTGCGTTCGAAAGTTACCAATTGCCTCGAGGACTACGATCTGTTGACCCGAAGTCAGAACGAATTCGGAACATATCGATCTTGTGAAACACGAGTAGCTGTTTGTTCTCACCAAGTAACTAGTGCTATCGACAGGGGCTCTGAAAGTGTTACCATATTTCTAGATATCCAGGAGGCTTTTGACACCGCTGCTCGTAAGCGACTTCTAAGCAAATTTGTGCCTACGAACTATCGACTCACTTGTGCGACTGGCTTCATGATGACGGAAAGATCAAAGCTCGTAGTAACAGACTGAAAGTCATCGATCAATATAAAAGTGTTAACTGGCGGTCCCCAAGGACGTGTTATAGGATATCTGCTGTTCCTGATCTATAAAAATGATTTAAGAGACACTCTGTTCAGCCATCCTGGATTGTTTGTAGATGTTCCTGTCATTTACGGTCTATTAAAGTCATCAGACGATAAAAACTAAATGCAATATGATTTAGGCAAAATATCTGCATGGGGAGAACAGTGGCAATTGATTCTAAATAATGTAAAATGTGAAGTCATCCTCACGGGTCCTACAAGACATCCTTCAAATTTCGGTTACACGATAAATTACACTAATATAAGGACTGTCAAGTCAGCTAAGTACGTATTGATTACTGTAATGAATAAAGTGGAACTATCACATAGATAACGTTGTGGGGAACACGAACCAAAGACTGCGATTTACTGGCATAATACTTAGAAAAACAACAGATCTACTAAAGAGAACCCTACGTTATGCTTGTCTGTCCTCTGCCAGGGTATCTCTGCACTTTGTGGGATCCGCATCTAAAAGAATTATCGGAGGATATCAAAAATGTTTAAAGAAGGGCTGCTCGTTTTGTATTATCGTGAAATAGAAGAAAGAGTGCCATTGATATGATAGGCGAACTGGGACGGCAAATATAAAAACAAAACGTTTTTCGTAGCGGCAGCGTCCTCACATGCAATTTATATCACCAACTCTTTCCACCAAATGCGATTTAAGTATTCGTTTTTCCCGCTATCTGTTCGAGAGTGCAACGGTAGAGAAACTGCTTAAAGATGGCGCCATGAACCTTCTGCCAAGCACTTAATTGAGAATTACAGAGGAATCATGTCGCTGTACGTGTAGAGGTAGAACTGCTCTATATGTTGCAAGGATCCCTTATTTTCTCACGATATGTCCGAGTGTTCCGTGTTTTAATATTGCTTTAATTATGATCAGTTTCTTTGTTGTTGCCATTATCTGTAAGGTTATTAATGCTGTGTAGCGTTTCAGTCTGATTGTGTGTCTGCTATTCGTGGTTCAATTTGTCAGCTGTATCTAGATTGCGGTATGATTCTGTTGAGTTCTTGTATGCACATTTGGCTGAGACCCTATACAGTCGGTAAAGGCACAAGAACACAGCTTAAAATCTTGGATTAATTACCTTAGTTTCTGTGTCACTCCACCTATTACGTTACATTCTTTCACCAGTAATACGATGAGACATATCATATCTTCCACATTCTCTTCTCCCAAGACTATAGTTACAAAACACTATAAATGTAACACATCACTGCAAACTCACTTACCTCAGAGAAATTGAATGTTAGACGTATAACCACCTCAAAAATGGCAAATGAGAGAGATGTACAAATTGTTTTGGAACTCAAACCAGTCTGACAAGTTGTCCACTTATAAATACAATACACATTCGTCTCCTCTTCTACGCTACGAAACTTTTCTCCGCGTACTTGACACATTAGAAGATATACTTTATCTCTTACCACATTGCCAAACGACAAAGTAAATGGACAGAAGCGGTTCATTAAGATACAAATCACATAAATAAATTACACGAGCAGCTTTGGGAAAGTGTGGACTCACCCACTAATGATTTCCCTTGATGCAGGTGATGGGACAGGAGCTGCTCTGCTGCAAGTTCATAGATGTTATTTACTGTACTGTTACGTATACTCGCTAATTGAATGTCAACATTACGCCACTTAAAATGTATTAACAAACATGAAGAATTTGATTTTCATCGAGCAGTAAATCAACAAGCATCCATCTCGGGCACCGTCAAGCTATTTCAATATTAACGAGCTGTTGGTAAGAGAATATATAAATAAACCGATATGAAGCATGCTAAGATGTTGTATGCGGTAGATAATTTACTTAACAAATGTTGTGATGTTGAATGAAACGATGAATTTAGTTACTAAGCACACTTACACAGTTTTTTGATTACTTAGGAAAAGGTTTTTAAAGAATTATTTTCTTCTGCTCAGCTGCATTGTATTTCTACGCACAATTCAGAGTGACATTAATTTAATTCTTAATTTGTATTGAAAAAATTGCAGACACTGGTTACCAGTGCGATCAGTATTGAACGAAGATGCGCTCTACACTGAAATTAGAAAGTATCTTATCAAACAAAATTATTACTACCACCTGCTGTTACCTCTTCTAGCCATCGTTTTCAGCTCCCACGGCAACGAGACCATGTGGAAGTGATAGCTCGTCCCAGTCTTCTTGCAATATGATATGTACAGTGGCGGAATTATAAGGTGATTTGGCACTCAGGCAGTTACTCCTTGATCTTACTCTTCCAACGATTTCCAGTCGCTAAAAGCTGTGTGACCTGCATCCTACCTGAAGATAACTGTCATATGTGAGTTAAAATCATATTCAAAAAACATGGGTTTTCACTTGTTTCAAAATGGAACATAACCGTAGAGAATTCAGTGGGAACGTTCCTCAGGCCATAAAAACAGTTACTAATGATTTTAAAAAAAATGTGTGTGAAATCTTATGGGACTTAACTCCTAAGGTTATCAGTCCCTAAACTTACACACTACTTAACCTAAATTATCCTAAGGACAAACACACACACACCCATGCCCGAGGGAGGACTCGAACCTCCGCCGGGACCAGCCGCACAGTCCAAGACTGCAGCGCCTGAGACCGCTCGGCTAATCCCGCGCGGCTCTAATGGTTTCAGTGTGATCGTTCTCCAATATTTCTCTCCAGACACTTCGAGGTACACCTGTGCTGTGATTAAGAAATCGGACAACGCAGTCCGTTGTTAGTCGACAACAACCAGTTTTAGATCATGCTTAGAGATCTCAAGTCTTTCCTTTTTAGAAGAAGACACCTGCTTAGAGAGCCTACGTTCATCAGAGGTGAACTGATGTAGTTACGAGCGAGACAGCAGCTTCATCCGACTGGATAGTGAGCTGTTTCACTGAATATAGTGATTGACTGGTATTCACTGACGCAGAAAATTTCGAAATCGGACGTAAATCGCCCACTGATCTTCGCAGTTTCCTGGCTGGTTAATCACAGTGATGCCATTGGCCCACGTGTGGTTCACTTTGAAGAAGATGAATGTGAGCAGTCCATAGTATTCATTATTTCCGAAACACTAGTCCTCGTGTTCCTGAAGTTCACCTCTAGTTTTACTGCCATAAATTGTTCCCGTGGTTCGTAGTGGAAGAAATGTTTATCAGCTGCCTGCCAGTTCGTTTGTTCGGTTGTATCAGTAGTACTTATTCAAACGTTGGGAGGAGGCTGTCTCACATGAAAGCATTAAGAACGTCCAGATAAACATATGTCATAAAACCTCCTACTTTTGAGTTACTAATGAAATAATATTTTGCAAATGTCTGACTTAAGGGGATCGTAACAAACGTTCAAAATACCGTGGAATTGCTACTACACATGATCATCCGACCACTAAATGACGAATCTTTTCAAACACTTCCAGACGTTAGGCATGGTCTACAGTCTTCCACGGTACGGTGATGAAGCGTCTGGTGTATAAACCAATCGGTTTAGGTGGCAGCTGAACAGGTCCGTCCCTAACGACGTTACCTGTCATGGACTAGTGAACCTTGAACTACTCGTTGAGTTGAAGCCTCATCTCGCATAAGTCACATGCTTCCTTTTATTTGCTGGTATAAAGTTGGACAACGTGTTCGAATAAAGTTCTGGCAGACATCACCTGAAAGACGTTTTGGGAGAACCTATGGATCTACCACACTGTTACCTACTGTTCAGATGTACACATTAAATCGCTACGGAAGCGTAGCCTGAATTATACCATCACACTATCCTATTTCTTCAATATATTGCTTTATTAATAACTCAATAACAAAGAATTTTTGGATATTTATTATGATTTGATGGATTTTCTCTAATTTTTGGCCCTGTATATATATTCCATCAGTATTACTCACATACTGTACATCACGAGTTACAGGCTGCATTAATTTACCTGGCAAGATTAGGATCTTCAGGCATTCTTATTGAGTAGAGTCTACACTATTCATAGCACATAAGCAGTACATAATGACGACAATAATAACAATAATACGAGGGGCGTTCAGTGAGTAATGCAACACATTTTTTCCTGAAAGCATGTTGGTTTATTCGGGATTACAGTTCATCAAATTATTCCCCAATCTTTCTAGTACAAACCATATTTCTCAACATAATCTTCGTCGAATGCGACGCCTTACGCTACCTTACGGGAATGGGTCGTATGCCCGCATGGTACCACTGTACGGCTCGATGTCAGAGCTAACGTCTTGCTGCATCAATAACCTCCTCATAACCCATTTACTGCTTCCGACGGAGTGCATCCTTCACTGGGCAGTTGGAAGTCGGAAGGTGTGAGATCCGGTTTGTAGGGTCGATGAGGAAGAACGGGCCATTGAATTTTTGTGATGTCCTTTCGGGTACGCAGGCTTGAGTGTGTCCTTATGTTATGATGATGAAGGAGAAGTTCGTTTGTTTTGTGTGGCGACGAACAGGGTGAAGCTGTTTCTTCAGTTTCCTGAGGCTGTGTGCGACCGGCCGGCAGGCTGAGGTTAGACAGGTTTGCGTAACCTTGTTGCGTTGAAGACAGACTCCTCGACCAACGCCTTACAACACTTTTGTTGATTGCCAGTTCTCCTCAAATTTTCTGAAACGCCTATGAAGATGTGCGATGTTGTGGTTTTCCGCCAAAACAAACTCCATGATAGCTTTCTGTTAGGAACGCACCTCCGTTACATACGCCAATTTGTAGGCTACCTGCAGTACCGCCACGTATCGGTGAAACTATAGGGCCTGAAGCGGGAATGTTCCCTGATCTCCCAAAATAAATTCCGCCCTTTTTCATCCGACAATGGAAGAGAAAAAAAGTGTTGCATCACTCACTGAACGCCCCTTCTAGCAACAATAAAGTGATGACAATGGAATTAAGATTGTGAATAAACTGTAAAATCTTGATGCAAGACATTCAGTCAGGTAGTGCATCTACATCTTCATCTACATGCTACTCTGCAATTCACACTTAAGTACCTGACAGATGTTCCACTGAAACACTTTCACATTATTCCTCTACCGTTCCACCCTCCAAACGGGCGCGGAGAAAACTAGGACTTAATTCCATGTGAGCTCTTATTTTATTACAATGCTCATTACTCACTGTGTTGTTGGGAGTCAACAAAATATTTTTGGCATTCGGAGGAGAAAATTGAAACTTCCTAAAAGATCCTGCCACAACGAAAAATGCCTTTTTTTTTTAATGACTGCCACGCCGCGTCACATATCATATCCTAGACGCTCTCTCTCCTATTTCGTAGTAATACACAACGAGCTGACCTTCTTTGAATTTTTTCGATATAGTTCGTCAATACAATGTGGCAACGAAACCATACCGCACAGCAGTACTCTTGGAGAGGACGGACAAGTGTAGTGTAGGCAGTCTCTTCAGTAGCTCGACATGTTGCATCTTCTAAGTCTTCTGACAATAAAACCCAGTCTCTGACTGGCCTTCCCCACAACATTATATATGTGGTTATTGCAATTTCAGTTATTAGTAATTGTAATTCCTAGGTATTTAGTTCAATTGATAGTCTTTAGATATGTGTGATTCATCATGTAACAGTCATTTAAAGAATTCCTTTAAGTACTCATGTCGATGACTTCACACATTTCATTATTTATGATCAACTGCCATTTCTCGCACCGTAGAGATATCTCTTCTAAATCATTTTTCACTTGGTTTTGTTCTTCCAGGGAGTTTATTAGACGGTAAATGACAGCATCATTCGCAAACAATTTAAGGTGAGTGTCCACATTGACTTACAAATCGGTTATACAGATCTGGAACAGCAGAGAGCCTGTAACACTTTCTTGCAGCACACCAGATATCACCTCTGTTTTACTCGAGGTTTTTCCGTCAGTGGCTACGACTGTGATTTTTCCGACGGGAAATCACAAATACAGTCCCACGACTGAGACGAGACGAAGTAGTACGAAATTTGATTGCAAGTTGCTTGTGAGGAACGGTGTCAAAAGGCTTCTGGAAATCTATAAATGCTACTGCAAATCGACGTCATCGGTATGGGTTTCTGATTCATCGGATTGCTCCTACTTCTTTTATTGAGTCGTGATGTGACCTGTGCAACTATCCAGTTTAAAATACGGATCTTTCGTTAAGAGAGTGGGATACCTCCAAGCCGGCCGGAATGGCCGAGCGGTTATAGACGCTACAGTCTGGAACCGCGCGTCCGCTACGGTCGCAGGTTCGAATCCTGCCTCGGGCGTGGTAGTGTGTGATGTTCTTAGGTTAGTTAGGTTTAAGTAGTTCTAAGTTCTAGGGGACTGATGACCTCAGCAGTTAAGTCCCATAATGCTCAGAGCTGTTTTAACCATTTTTTTGATACCTCCAAATATTGTGTCGGGCCTCGTTTTGGACGGCGTAGTGCAGCAATTCGATGTGGCTTGGACTCAACGAGTAACTTGACGTCCCGTGCATAAATATTGAGCCATGCTGCATGTATAGCCGTCCATAATCAAGAAAGGGTTGCAGGTGCGGGATGTTGGGCACGAACTGACCTCTCGAGTATGTCCCATAAATTTTTTATGGTATTCATGTCGGGTGATCTGTGTGGCCAAACCATTTGCTTGAATTGTCCGAAATGTCGTGCAAACCAGTCTTGAA